>NC_057951.1:81456-245799 GCF_018555375.3 Anguilla rostrata | reverse complement strand
TGCTCTCGGCAAGTGGTTCTATGGCTAATGCAAATAGCATGGGGGAGAGAGCACATCCTTGTCTATTGCCTCTAAATAAGTAAAACTTTCATGATAATGTTTGATTGGTTAGTATTCTGGCATTCGGATTTGTATATGGGAGTTTTATCCTGAAATGAAAATTTCACCTAATTGGAATTTCTCCAGCACTGTGAAGAGATAGGACCATTCACATTTTCCATGTCCAGTGCGAAGATTGTAAGGGCTTTGTTTGGTGTTTTGCATGAGTAAATTATATTAAACAGGCGCCTCAGATTAAAGAATGAGTGTCGTTTAGGCATAAACCCAGTTTGATCTGGATGGATAAGTTTGCCAACAACCAGGCTGAGTCTACGGGCCAGAGTCTTGGCTAGGATTTTCTGATCAGTATTTAAGAGCACAATTGCTCTGTAAGATCCGGTGTCTTCGGGGTTCTTATCTTTTTTAGGAATTAGTGTGATAATTGACTCGTCCAGAGTCTATGGTAAAGTCTGCTCTTTTGTATGCCTGGGTATACATGCATTGTAATCGTGGGGAAATTATATTGTTAAATTTTTTTGTAAAATTCATTGCTGAGCCCATCTGGGCCAGGTGTTTTTCCGCTTTTTAGTGATTTAATAGTCTCTGAGATGTCCTTTTGAACTTTTATCTCTGAACCTAACTCCTTGCATTCCGTCTCGCTGAGGGTTGGAAGATTGCACTTATCCAGAAAGGTCTGCATTGTCACTGGGTCGGCTGTTGTTTGAGATGAGTAGAGGGTTTGGTAAAACTGTTGAAATCTTTCATTAATCATTTGGGCAATGAGAGCAATTCTCCTTTTTCCGATCTGATTTTACGTATCATACAGTCGTTTTCTAATTTACGAAGTTGTCTTACTAAAAGTTTATGGGGTTTATCGCCAAATTCAAATTGTTTTTGTTTTGTGAATTGAAATGCTCTACTGATTCTTGTTGATAGTATCTGGTTTAATTTGTATTTGAGTACAGATATTTTGTTATGTTTTTCTATGGATGGGTAGGCAGCGTTTTCTATGTCTAACTGTTCTATTTGTTTTTCTAGCTCTTTTTGTTCTGCCTTTCTTTTCTTATTCTGAGTTGCTTGGTATTAAATGATGCAGCCTCTGAGGAAAGCTTTAACGGTTTCCCAGGGCAGTGATGGAGAAACCCCAGGAGTGTCATTCGTCTCAAAGAAGAATTCTATCTAGGATTTCAGGTATTCACAGAATTTAGCTTCTGTGAGCATTTTGCGGATTAAATTTCCAGCTTGATTGATTTTTCTCAATTCCCTTCAATTTCACGGAGAACGTAAGAGGACTGTGGTTTGAAATAATGATATTGTGATATTTTGGGTTATAAGTGTATGGCATGAGTTTAGAGTCTACCAGAAAATAATCCGTTCTTCTGTAAACTTTATGGACGCCTGAGTAGAAAGAGTACGCTCTCCTGATGGGTTGGCAATCCTCCATACATCATGTATATTTGTGTTGTTTATAAAGGTGTTCAGAAATTCACTGGATTTGGATGTATTTATTCTTTGAGAAAAAGATCTAAGTATTGGTCTAGCACACAATTTAAATCACCCTCAATTATCAAATTGGACTGGGATATATCTAGGATTAAATCAAATACTTTATTGAAAAATTGGGGGTTATCGAAATTTGCACCGTATAGGTTCACCAAAGTCAGCGAGGTTGCGTACAGTTCTCCAGTGACTATGATGTACCTACCCTTCTTATCAGCTATTGTGGTCTTGTGTTTGAACGTAATACCTTTGCGAATTAGAATTGCAGTACCCCTGGCTTTGGAAGGAAAATTTGAGTGGAATAGCTGTCCAATCCACCTCCCCCTCAGCCTATTGTGTGAGTCATTCTTCAGATGAGTCTCATGTAAGAATATTATGTCCGTGTTAAGGGATTTTAAGTGAGCTAGTTTTTTGCCCCTTTTTATTGGTTCATTTGCGCCCCTGATAATCCAACTACAAAAGGTGAGTCCATGTCCCCCCGTTCTGCGTGCTACATCATCTTGCATAACCTACTTAGTATTCTGTATTATCTGCTGAATGAAATGGTCCATCTTAAGCAATTCAAGTATATTTTCAAGTGTAGTCAGGGTAAAGACCCCCCCCCCCCACAGATCCCCAAGGAAAGTATGAAGGTTAAGAACATTAGTGCAGATTGGAAAATCAGTACAAGGGTAAACAGATTTTTTTTTTAAAAGGGTGAAAAAAGAAATAAGAAAGCACCTCAGACCGCAAAGGCTCAAAACAGCGGTAGTCTTAAAGCAACCTTCCGTACAATTAACTTCTAATACATTCTAGAGGTTCAGCTTACCACTCTAATTAAAGTTCTATAAACTTACTTGTTTATAAACTTGTGGGATAATAATCAAAACCCATTCTATTTACATTTCAACAAGAAAGAATTAGGAGGAACACCTTGAATATTAAAGTGTATAAAGCAACTCAATATAAGCTATAACAAAGCATCAAAATAAGTAGCTGAATGCGTAATTGATGGGCATAGATCTCGTAACAATTATCTTTCAGTTTTTACCGTATACAAGACAGTGAATCCAAAAACAGTCCATGACCTAGTCATTTTAATACTTATCCCCTGGCGGCTCCAGCGATGCTCTGGGCATACTGTAATGCTGCTTTGGGGTCAGTGAAGAGGGTGTCAGCGCCGTCATATGTAATGCGGAGTTTGGCCGGATACAAGAGTCCAAATTGGACTCCTGGTATGTCTCTCAGTATTCCTCTTGTCTTGCTGAAAAGTGCCCTTTGTTTAACAACTTCTGGGGGGAAATCCTGGAAGATCTGAATCCGTTGTCCTTGGTATGACAGGTTTCTATCATTTGCCACTTTGCAAAGTATTCCCTCCAGGACGTGGCAGTGATGTACCCGCAGGATCCGATGTCGCGTTGGAGCGTTGTCGTCTGGTCGTGTTCTCAGCGCCCTGTGTGTTCGGTCAAGCATAGGCTTCTCATCCAGTGCGAGTGTATCTTTGAGTAGTTGTGCTGTAAAATCCCAGACATTTTGACTGTGGTCTACACCTTCCTTCACTCCGGCTATTCTCAAGTTTTGACGCTTTGAACGTCCCTCCAGATCTAGAAATTTTTCTGATAATTATGACACCAAGCCAGAGATGCGCTCCACTTCGACTTTCAACTCATCCGTAGCATCGGAGCTAGCTGTAGCCGCTAACTCTAGCTCTTGGATGGTCTTGCTGTGGGCGAGTGAGGTTGCCTGAATGGTTTCCAGCTTACGTTTGATATCGGTTTCCAATCGTAGAATTTCCCCTCTCAGGGTCGCGGTTACCTCTCCAATGCGAGAGTCTATTTTGGCGCATAGTTCCTGCTTCACTGCAGAAAGTTCTAGGCAAAGGGTTTTAATGGCCTGTAGAACCTGCATTTGGTTTGCATTCTCTTTGCGGGAATGTCTCTTGGGCGAGTCCGGGGCTTCTGTGTGGCCTTTCCAATCCAAGATCAGCGCATGTGTCTCTAATCCACGTAAACTATTCTCCACCTTCTCTTCCCTCCTCATTCCTCCTCCACCCCCACCTCCCTCTTCCCTCTCCGCAGATGACTTTCTGGCCGCCTTTGAAGGAAAGGTGGCTACAATCCGGAACTCCTTCACCCATCCAGTGAGCCCCCCAACCCCCCAGGACAACCCCACAGCCACACTGACCTCCTTTGAAATGCTGGAGGACTCCGATGTATTACAACTGATCACCTCTCATCGCGCAACCACCTGTCCACTTGACCCCATCCCATCTAAAGTTCTCCAATCTATCTCCAGCGAGCTCCTTCCCTATCTGTCTTCCATTGTTAATTCCTCTCTCTCCTCTGGTCATGTTCCCTCTGTTTTTAAGACGGCTCGTGTTACCCCACTACTCAAAAAACCCACCTTAGACCCCTCCGATGTAGCAAATTATCGACCCGTTTCCCTTCTACCCTTTCTGTCCAAAACCCTCGAACGAGCAGTTCTTAAACAATTAACCTCTTTTCTCCATCAGAACAACCTGCTAGACCCTCACCAGTCTGGCTTCCGATCTGGGCACTCAACAGAGACTGCACTCCTAGCTGTGACGGAGGCACTTGCCACTGCAAGAGCCTCACGCCTTTCCTCTGTCCTGATCCTTCTTGACCTGTCTGCAGCTTTTGACACGGTCAACCATAAAATACTCCTCTCCACCTTGGCTGGGATGGGAATTGCCAGGACTGCCCTGTCTTGGTTCACTTCCTATCTTGCAGATAGGACCTACCAGGTCACCTGGAAGGGGTCTGCCTCTGCTTCTCATCCACTTGTTACGGGAGTGCCACAGGGATCTGTACTGGGTCCCCTGCTGTTCTCCTTATACACCAGATCTCTTGGTTCAGTCATTAATTCACATGGTTTTTCCTATCATTGTTATGCAGATGACACACAACTCTTCTTTTCTTTCCCCCCCTCGGCCACACTGGTCAATGATAAGATCTCTTCCTGCCTGGCTGACATCTCCACCTGGATGGCCAGCCACCATCTGAAGCTCAACCTCAACAAAACTGAGCTGCTCTTCTTCCCGCACAAGACCTCCTTGCTTCATGAACTCTCAATCACGGTTGATGGCACCACAGTGACTGCCTCTCACTCTGCCAAGAGCTTGGGGGTGGTCCTGGATGACCAACTGGACCTCAAGGAGCACATCAAGTCAACATCACGGTCCTGCAGATTCCTCCTGTACAACATCAGGAGGATTCGACCATACCTGACGACGCACTCCACCCAGCTGCTCGTCCAGGCTACGGTGACCTCTCGTCTTGATTATTGCAACTCTCTCCTTGCAAACCTGCCAGCTTGTGCCATACAGCCACTACAGATGATTCAGAATGCCGCTGCCCGGCTCATCTACAACCTCCCCAAATTCTCCCACGTCACTCCTCTGCTGCGATCACTTCACTGGCTACCGGTCGCTGCCAGGATCCGATTCAAAGCCCTGACCCTTGCCTACACTGCCGCCAACAGGACAGCCCCCATCTACTTGCAGGACATGACTCAATTCTATGTGCCTGCTCGACCACTCCGCTCTGCAGCAGCAGGGCATCTTGTAACCCCTCCCACCCGCCCAAAGGGATCACAGAGCTTCTCCACCCTAGCTCCCCAGTGGTGGAACGAACTCCCCGTCCCTCTCCGAACCTCCCCCTCACTATCCATCTTCCGCCGTGGCCTGAAGACTCATCTCTTCAGACTATACCTAGAGTAACCACCACCATGCTGTGTATATATATATATATACACATATTAAAAAAAAAAATTAAAAAAAAAACCCTTTTTTCCTTGTCACTTGTTACATGTTGCCCCATCCCTGCACTTCTTGGTAAATTGTATTTGTCCTAATACTCTAGCTTAATCTTCTGCCTAGTTTGGCTTTGCAGATGTTAGACCAGGATAGTGTTCATTGTTCTCAGCTAGAAATAGCTGTACAAAATAAGTAATTGTACCTTACTGAACCCGTGTTCAGCAGTTGTCTACGATCATGAAAATGCACTTCTTGTACGTCGCTTTGGATAAAAGCGTCTGCCAAATGAATGTAATGTAATGTAATGTAATGTAATGCCTTCCTCACCATCTTTTTTCGGTTTTGGTTAGGGTGGCATTGTGGACTGTTTTCTGTTAACGTTTGTGTTATTGATATTTCGGTCTTTCCACGTGTGATGGTGTAGTGATAAGCGGTTTTGTTCTGTTGTTAGCGTAATTTGTTCCGAAAAATGCAGAGCTACTTAAACGCGTGTCCTATCTCTCCATAGCGCCACCGGTAGTCCCTGGCAAAAATATAACTATCCAGAAAAAATGACATTATTTTATTTTGAATACCAAATATTTGATGTGTCTCGGGTACAACTCAAAATTTGTTGAAGATTTTTTACAAAAACCTGCCTTACACTGAAAAAAATGGAAAAATCTATGAAAATATCTTTCACTTTCATCCTTTGAGATTTGTTTTTGTCTCTCTGAGTCAACAAAACAAAGTTATTGTATTTTAATATAAAATACTGGTGTTATACTGCTGACAATATTTTGTTACCCTGAATGGCACATATCACTATGGCCCACAAATGTTGATTAAATGTGATTCCTTCAGCAATAACAATAATGATCCTATGAAGTATTATTAGTAGCAGCAATAGTATTTTTCTTTTAGCTATTTGTTAAGTTATAAAACTGTAAAAAAAAACAAGATGTTTAAAATGTGCAGGCTAGCTGAACTTAGATCGCTTCCATACTAGAGAGAGAGAGAGAAATGACCCATACGCCATTAAATATTCTTAGTAGTCTATTAATAGTAGGCAATACAATGATAACACTTAATCAAAGTTTAAAAGTTAAATCAACTCTCTCTCCCTTTCTCTCTCAAACATGTTTTGTTACTATTTCATTGCTAATGTTAATAATAATCACTTTACTATAATTTGAGCCTCCAGCAACACTTTACGTTGCATTAAGTTGCATTATTACACGATTATTACATGATAGTTAATGTTGTAATTATGCATTGTTACACTGTCACTGGTAAATTTCTATTCAATGCAGGTACACAAATGCAATTTCAAGATACCTACACAAAATAGCTACATAAAATGTCCATCAAACTACTTCAATTCAAACTTGTACAGTCTCGATTTTTCATAAAGTGCACCAAATGTGAAGTAGCTATTAGCTAATATAATTCATAATCCATTTTTAATCCATAATTGTGTGTGTGTGTAATATTATATTAACTAATATAATCCATCAGTTATACCTTAACTGTAGTGCAATAACACATACAGTGCAATTTGCGTTAACTGCAACTTAATGTTAAGTGTTATCCACCCAGCTTTATATCCTATTATATCCTATTCTGTTGCTGACAGTAGCATGAAACCATGAAAACAATACCTTGCTTTTCTTCTGGCTAGTCTTTCCTCCCTAGCAACTGGATCCGTGTTAATTATTTGTCTGTGCCGTGCAGCCTTCTCCTTATTAGACAATGGCATCTACAGTATAAAGATAATGTGCCTTGAAATACCTTAAAATGCCATAAAATAGTTTAAAATTATAATATTCAGTATTCATACAACAACTAAATATGAATTGCATGATTAAATGTTGTAAACTAGTTGTAAACTAGTGAAAACATGGGATAATAAAGCTACTGTCATTCAGCATAATGGGTGAAATTGTGGTATAACATGAAACTTTTGTTGCGCTGAAGGACAAAAAGCATGATACTGAAAAATGGATTTCATACATAAACATATTTAACAGGCAGTTCCTTGGCCACCTATATAAAGTAATGACCTTGACCTATAAAGATTATCCTTACTTTTCATATTTAATATAGCTTTTTATAAAATAATAACATTAAAAGTATGTTTTCTGTGTTGTACTAAAGGACATGTGTTTTTGTTGCAAAGGTTACTAGAGGGTGAAAAGGTGAAATCATCAAATATTTCAGAGAGATTTACTCACCTCATTACATTGATAGAGGGTCTTCAATGGGTCTTCTTTGTGATGTCACACACTGTCACATGATTACCATCATGTGATATGCTTTAAAATGGCTTTTTACCTTTGTTATGCTGAATGACATTGATGACGCGCAAAAGTCCAGACTGAAGTTATTCAAGTTTTTAAATATTTTTAGATAATGAGATCATATTGCGCACAAAGCTAATGATCTCATTGCCAGCATTGGTAGGTTAGTCTGCTAACCTACATCAGGCGGTACCGCAACTGACTGCAGACATCGTCTTCCTGAGCTAGTCAACAGTATTAGCCATTTCATATTGTTAAACCTATCAATTATGCCATGGGTGTTCATTTATATTTTTAGGATGAATTTCTACATTTTAAAAACACTTTTGTCATTAGAATTTTAACCCGGACAGTTACACTGAAGGACATTTTGACACTTTAGAGCTCAATAACTCCCTTAATTTAATAGTTTGCAACACACATATTATCTGGGTCAAAAGAAGGGTAAGAGTTGAGTGATTTAATATTATATTTATACATATTTATCTTTTTATGTTAAATGAATGGCCTTCGGACACCAAATTTACATGTCTCGTCTTTGACCCTTCTACATGTTGCCATGGTAACATTTTAAGGGCAAGGGGTTGTCAATCTGCATGCATAAGCAGCTTGAATAGTTCACCTAACTTGACATTTTAAGTTGTGGTTCTAGTCGTGACATCTTTCATTCATGCGAGGTGTGTAAACTGAAAAATATTAATTTCGCTTACAATAACTGTCTAGTTAACTGAACTTAAAATAAGTCAATCTGACTAAAATGTAATACTTTTCAGTGTGTTTATCACTCAGAGGAGAGGTGGGGAGTGAATACTGTGCATAACAGCAGCTAACAAACACATGGACACAAGCATATTTTATAGCACATTTTTTATTTGATGGAATGCAGAATTTCTGAATAGAGCACATGGAATTCATTTACTTTAGCTGGATAAACTTAGTAATTCTAATTTATGTAGCTAACCAGATATTATTTATGAATATTCACAAGGTCAACATTTTAAGAAATGTCCTCTATTTCATGGAGAAAAACACAAATGTATTCTTATTTCCATTACCTCCACCAGGTATATATGCATTTATGGATTAATTTTGAGTTAATACAATTACTGTTGCTTTTAAAATTATTTTAGTTTCTTTAAATTTATACAGAACATTTTAAAGCTGAAGCCAAAAGCCAGAATCATTAGCTTATTTTACCCAAATGTCTGGAAAAGTATCTTGAAATAAGGAAATACAGAAAAATGTTTGCAAAGATAGCGACAGCCCTTACAAAAAAAAACAAAAAAACAAGAGATATTCAAACCATAAAGAGTGAATGAAAAGAGGAAATGTTTGTGCTTCTCACAGTATAGAGCACAGGCTTAGTTTCTGTATTAGCGTGGGTTGTTGCATTGCTAATGCAGTTTCCTCTTTAATTATTTCTTCTGCCTCCCTGTACTTCTCACTTGTGAAGTAGCCTCCCCCATTGATTGCCACCATCTTATTAATCTTCTCCAGCAGCTCTGAGACCTCAGAGTGATTCTGCATGTCCTCATTGTTAAAAACATGATATCCACCACGGCATTGATCAACGAACTCCGCAAGTTTTTCATTGCCACTCAGGAATTCTTCAATAGATTTTTTCTTCAGTTTGTCTCCATGAGTGAACAGCACAATGGTGTATTTGGCTGATTCACGACCAAGGGTATCCTGGATGATCTTTACTATGTTCTGCTCGTCCTGTGTAAACCTGCCCAGATGGATCACCACCAAGAACACGTGGGGTCCCGGAGAGGAGAGAGAGATGCAGTTTATAATCTGCTGTTTGATGTCATTATTAATTAAGTTTCTGTTGAGGTCTGGAGTGTCAATCACAACCACTTCTATCCCATCCACATTCACCTTCCCATGTTGTGATAAGGGGTAAGGGGTGAACAACTCTCTCCCCAGGATCTTGTTTCCTGCGGCACTCTTTCCTTCTCTAGTCTTTCCCACCAGCATAATGCGCAGCTCTTTACCCTGCTGTTTTCCTGTGGAATAATAAGCACAATAGTTACTTCTTCACAGTGCTACTTTAAGAAAGTTCGGTCTTCATAAGTCTTTACATAAATTACAGGAAAACCTCTGAAATTTGAACACTTAGGGAAAAGGCATTATTCAGAACATTGAAATGTTTGTTACTTTGAAAGTGAATTCCAAACTTTCATAATTTTCAATAGGCGTCTATTGGATTGGAAAGTTTGAGGTGGGATTATTAAAAATTGCTACAGTAGAATTTCACAGAAATGGGGTAGGTTGTAGACCAGGACCCCTTCTGCTAGGAACAAGTGTCAGAATTTTGTGAACTTTTACACTTATAAATTCTTGTCCAAACATTCATATTTTTCAATTGGCGTCTATTGGATTACATGGAAAGTTTGAAGTAGGATTATTAAGAATTGCTACAGTAAAATTTCTCAGAAATGGGGTAGGATGTAGACCACTTCAGAAGCCCTTCTGTCATTATTAAATGTCAAATTTTCAGACTTTTCAGAGAAATGACCATCTTTTATGTCAATTTTTCAATAGGATTTTATTCATATATTTGTTTATATAGACAGTTTGGAGTTTTATTTGAATATGGTGCAGTGATTTTTCGTCCACAACATTTCAGATGTGCATTATTTCCTGTTCTCTCAGACACACCTGATGCAATGGTGAGACTATTAGATTTTGAGGAGAAAACAAAATGCGTGACACTGATCTGTCCATAGTACAGTCTTAAAAGTCATGAGAAGTGAACGTAACATAATTAAAAATAGTTTTTAAAAAAAATTCTCATTACCACCTTTGTTCAATTTCTCTCTTGATCCATATCTCTTTTAGAAGCAAATTATAGCCTTTGCAAATAGGAAGGAAGACCGCGAAACCATCCAATCATATAATGCAACCGATTTAAGGTGGACCGGAAAGTTCGAATCCGGAGCTGCGAATCGGGAGCCAACTTCAGCGTCGTGCGGTACGAACGTAAAGAGAAGCGTTTGAAAGCATAACACGCAATTCCTTGCGCCCACACCCGCCAGCATTTTTTCCAGGTTAGTGCAATTCCCAAAGAATTCATTTTAAACAGACTGCACTCAGACTTTAGCCTCAATGAGTCAGTTCTACGATGAGCTTGTCTGGTCACCACTGTGGTAGTTCTTTAAAAACAGGACAACTGTGATCTTTAATGACACTCTGCAGGTTAAAACATTGGCACGTTCATGCTCAGGGGTTTTGTAGTCTGGCTGGGATTTTCCAAGGTATGATCTTGTAAATGGGTAATATTGCCCATTAATGGGCTGTTTTTGTTGCGATTTCCAGCACTTTACCTGCTTGTTTTATGTTAAAGAATGTTAAATATTGCCCTTAAAGAAACTTATATCCATTGCATGGCTTTTTTAAACTCTGAAACATGAAATGTGGAGTTATCTGCTTTTGACAAAAAACAAACTTTAAATTTTAAATAGAACAATTTTTAAATAAAGTTTAATTTTGTAAATTACCTGTATTTTGTTGTGTTATTTTTACTTGATCAAAACAACCCAACTGCAGTTTGATTGATATTACCTGGAATGCACAATAAAAAAACATGATTTATGAAAATTACTAAAAATGGAGATATCTGTTTTTGCAAATGAACTCTTCAAATTCACGTGTTCTAAATATTGAGGGGGACGTATCCCCTGCGTCCCCCCCAAAATCTACGCCTATGAGCTAACAAATTTTTGTTAACAAGCTGAATCATATGGGCAGCTAGCTAGGGAAAATGGGCAGCTAGCTAAAATAAAGGGATAGCTAGTTATGGTAAGTCAAATAACGAATGGCTTGCCATAATATGACGCCCTTCAAACTGTCCTGTTATGCAGAATGAACTGACTTGTTGGTGAGTATTGTATCATGTCACAGCATATTGTAGCATGCCAACCAGTGGCTCAGTTATACAGCACTGTACTCTCCGGAAGGCCCTCATTTTAAGCATGCACTGTATGTACCAAGGGGCCCAGGTGTTACGCTCGATGTATGCACCGAGGGGCCTGGGGGCCCTAGTGGTCAACTCACACTGTAAGCACCCAGGGGCCCGGGGGCCCTAGTGGTCAGCTCATGCTTTAAGAGCGGAGGGGCCCAGGGACCCTCACACTGTAGGTGCCGAGGGGCCCAGGGGCCCTAGTGGTCAGATAACACTTTAAGTCCACACGGGCTTAGGGGCCCTAGCGGTCAGCTTTAAAACACCAAGGGGTCTGGGGGCCCTCACATTGTAAGCGGCGAGGGGTCTGGGGGGCAGTAGTGGTCAGCTCACGTTTTAAACACCAAGGGGTCTGGGGGCCCTAGTGGTGAGCTCCCATTTTAAACACCAAGGGGCCCGGGGGCCCTCACATTGTAAGCGCTGAGGGGTCTGGGGTGCCCTAGTGGTTCTCTCATGCTATAAGCACACAGGGGCCTAGTGGTCAGCTTGCGCTGTGCGCACTGAGGGCCCTGGCGTTCAGCTTCCTTCGGATGTCTTGGGCCACACACCGCGCGCAGCCTGAGGCTTGGAGGCCCCCTGGCAGTCCGAGGCCCTGGGGCAGTGGCCCCACTGGCCCGGTCCATAATCCAGCCATGACTATACACACACTTCCATCATTGAACATACTGTAAAATAATATACATTCACTTCAACCTGCCATTCCTCTTTGACAGTTATCGCTGCACACCTAGCAGTTTCCGGTCCTAACATAAAACGTAGAACTGAGGATGTCTGCACCTTGTAGTCACTCGCCTATACACTAATGCTATAGCAAGATACACAATTGTATTTATGCAAGCTACACATGCCAGAGACACGTCTGCACCTACTATGATAGATAGCGATCTGTATAGAGCCACACTACTGGTGGATCTCTTGCAGTCTCCTTCTATGCATAACTGTTAGCACAGAGGAAAGGGTGAAACATTATTTTGAAGTCAGATAACCGAGATGGCATTCAATTAATTCCATTCCAGTAGCACCGGGTGAGACCACATGTGTTCCTTTGCCACTCAAATACTTCCACTGTTTGGTGTATATGAGGGGTTTCATACATTACTGTGATTCGTGTTGTCTGTGGATTTTCAAAAGACAAGAATATGAGGACCCCCCCAAGCTTGTTTTGCCTCCCCACATTACAAAATAAGGAAACGTTGCCAAAACATTAGCATCATAAAATAGTTTAGAGATAGAACCATGAGTTTTAACACTTTCAAACAGTATATCATGTGACCAGATTGATTAAATATTTCACTGTACAAAAACAAAATTAATGTAAATAAATCCACTCCAGCCCAAATACGAGCCAATTCGATTAAGGAGTTAAAGAAAGATGTTGACTTCTTGCTGTCAACGGATCTTGCTGAAATGAGCTCTAGTGCTTGGACCTCACCATGTTTGTTTGTTAACAATCCTGTTGAAAGTGTAACCCCAATTCCAAAAAAAGTTGGGAGAGTAAATGAAACGCAAATAAAAACTGTTTCAGTTGACGCTGATGCGTCAGCGAATAATCCAGCATTTTGTGAACAATGTTCCCCAAAGAGAAATCAGCAGGATTTTGGGAATTTCACCCTCTACAGTGCAAAATATAATTAAAAGGTTCAAGGAACCCGGTCAAATCTCAGTGCGTAAAGGGCAAGCCCGAAAAACGTGTGATCTCTGACACAAAGTCATAGGCATTTGGTATGAGGAATGCTCCCACCACCTTCCAAAGTCTGGTTAATTATGTCTCGTCAGCTCTCTCTGGTTGTGAGGCCTATTCGACGATGTAACAGTGTATAGTTCATCATGGTCAAAGCATATTCATTTTTGGAGAGATTTTGGATTTGTTTCTGGACCCCTATATTTTAGACCGCTGTACAGACGGAAAACTTGTAATTCCCACTTGAAAATGATACAAAAGTTAGTTTCTTGAGTCAAAACAGTTGATTTGTTGTGAAATATATGATTACGTTGTGATTTACAGCAGATAGTTTAGATATTTGGGATCGATTTGGAGACGCTGGGTACAGTGCATACTTTTTGCTTCATAGATCTTTAGTAGTTCTGCATATCCACCCTCAGATTTTACGCATTTGTGGCCAAGGAGTTTTTTTAACCAGGACATGTATAGTTTAATCTGTTTTATATATGGGATCTCTCAGTATTTCATTGCAAACTTTTTGCCTAGACAATTGTATTTGTAGCACTTTTTTTCCTAAATTATGAATATAAACTAATCTAAGTTAGTATATTGTAAATGGTACAAATATCCAGCTTCATTTAAGCCATTTTTCAAGATTTTTATGCTCGCATCTGGAGTTATAAAGCTTTAAATATGGTTACCCCCTAAATGAGCAAGGATTGGCCAGATTTGGCTTGTGCACAAATTTTTAAAAAATCATCAGAATTTGCTACTTATCCTTTCGATCATCCTTATTTTTTCAATCAGAAAATTGAGGCTATTAGGGACCAGATCTCAAAATTGTCTCCTCCTTCATACATTACTCCTGCCAGTATAAATAAACAGCCCAGTGTTTGGCTGCAACAGGAAGATGTACAAACAGTGGCACTGAACTGGGTGAGTAATCTAAACTTGTTTTGTCCTCACAAGAGACTACCTGCTCAATCCATTTTTTTAATGAATTGGTTAGAGAACCTTTTCCTGTACTAGGCCAGCACATGCTAAATATCATTTACACATCCCTAGTAACAGCATATGTACCTGTGTTACTAAAAGTGTCAGTTATTAAGCCATTATTGAAGAAACCAAATCTCTAATCTGATGGAGTTGAAAAATATAGACCTATTTCAAACATTTTTATTGAAATCATTGGAGAAAGCTGTTGCTCAAACGGTAACCATAAAATATGCCATCAGACCCCTGCACTTGGAACTGTACTTCCCTCTAGGGTTTTCAACACACTTGTTCTTGGTTATGGTTATACATTGTTGTACGTCGCTCTGGATAAGAGCGTCTGCCAAATGAGCGTCTGCCAAATGCCTGTAATGTAATGTAATGTATTCCAATCTGAGTTTAGACCCTGTCACATGAAACCGCACTTGTTAAGGTCACTAATGATTTACTGTTGTCAGCCGACTAACTCTGTGGCTGTTCATGTACTTCAGATTTTGATACAGCTTTTGATACAATATATGAAATTCTATTGGACAGACTCCAGGCCTGTTTTGGAGTTCATGGACAGGCACTCGCATAGTTCAGATAATACTTGTGTGACAAGTAACAGTTTGTTAAATTAAAAGAAGAAGACTCCAGCTTCAAAAATATATAATGAGAAAAGTACTGCTCCTAGCACTGATCCTTGTGGAATCAATGCTAGGACCAGTACTTTTCCCACAATGTATGCTGTCCCTTGGCAATATTATCTGGGCACATGGCATAGAGTTTCACTGCTGTGCGGATGATACACAGATATATATTTCAATGAATCCTGGCGAAGCACTACCACATTCTTGGTTAGATGCTTGTATTGCAGATATGAAGGTCTGGATGCTTTCTAATTTTCTTGAAATCTGACTGAAATTTTGGTTTTAAGAACCCAAAATACTAAGGGAGAGAATGTGTACTTTTACTCTAAATTGTGATGGTTGTTTCGTTTGTACCAAATATGGCTGTGAAAGACCTTAGTGTTTGCCGCTGATCCAGATTTAATCTTTTGCACGCACATAAAAAACATATCCAGACCTGCTTTCTTTCAGTTATGGAAGATCAGATACTTCTTACAGTATCAGTAGGGGATGCAGAGAAATTCATTCAGACTTTTGTTACATCTTGGCTAGATCACTGTAATGCCCTGCTATCTGGCTGTCCTAAAACCTCGCTAAAGAAGCTCCAGCTTGTGCAGAATGAAGCTGTTTGTACCTTGACTATCACTAAGAAGTGTGAGAATATTACCCCAGTGATAGCATCGCTTCACTGGCTACCGATTAAATGTAGGATAGATTTTAAGGTTTTGCTCCTGACTTTTAAAGCTCTGTATGGACTTGCACCAGTGTACATAACTAACCTGGTCCAACTTTATAAGCCCACACGGTCACTCCGTTCTCAAGCCACAGGTTACTTGGTAGTCCCAAGTATATCTGAAAACCTGAAGGGTGGTAGACCCTTCTACAGAGCCCCACTACTGTGGAACACCCTTCCAAAATTATTACACTAAACATTTACTAAAAGCTTAAGACTAAAAATATTAATTTGCCAGCTTTACATGTGAGTTCATAAATGAGCTAGTTTGCTGTCATACCATGCTAAGTTTAGCTTAGAATTAATCTGAAACATGTTGTTAAATGTTGATGAGGCTTACCTGGAGTGGAGCCAGTGGGCTGGCTGTGAGGATCATGGTCCCGCCTGGGAGAAGAAAGTAAGAGAAGTCAGCAGTGTAGAGCTACGAAAGGAGGCAGGGGTGAAACATTTAGGGGCGACATAGCTCAGAGCGTTTGTCTGGCAGTTGGAGGGTTCCCGGTTCGGTTTGGTCCCCCGCCCTGGGCGTGTCGAAGTGTCCCTGAGCAAGACACCTAATCCCTAATTGCTCCCAACGAGCTGACTGGTACCTTGCATGGTAGCCTTTCACCATTGGTGTGTGAGTGTGTGTGAATGGGTGAATGAGAGTCATCCATTGTAAAGCGCTTTGGATAAAAAGCGCTATATAAATGTAGTCCATTAGTCCATGAAAGACCCAACCGCATGGCCTTCAGAGGCCTTGAGAGACACACCTCTCCGAATCTAAGCTATGTGCACAATAATGGGGATTTGCAGGACTTTGGTTGTGTGTGTTTTTGTATTTACGTGTATTTATAGGTGTGTGTGTGTGTTTGCATTTACGTGTGTGTATAGGTGTGTGTGTGTGTTTGTTGCTCAAACATTTGTTATATAGGCACCGCCTCTGCTGTGGCTAGCAGCTTATATACCATCTCCCGACCTGGGTATTCAGTAGGTGCTTTACGTGAACCAAGCTCTGTGGGTGGTTGTGATTCCTCAGTTTGTCCCCTTTTTCATTTTTAGGCTGACTATTGTGGGAGAGCCCCCCCTGATTGGCCACAATTTCCACTGTCTGTTGTTCTGCACCAGGGGGCTAATGTTGACAACAGGGCATGGGCAATTGGGTTCCCACATGCAGCTTAAAGCGAAGCTAAAAAGGCAACAGAACTCCACAATACATACAAGTACCTGTTGTTCTATGAGTTATTAGTGAGCTTTAAGCTGTATTTTCCTTCGCTGAAAATTTGTCTCAAAGAAAGTTTGCGTGGGCATGTCGCTTAAGTAGCCACCGTATGCAAATTTAGTCTCCAGAGCGCATCTTTTCCCTGATTGGCCATCAAGATGTCATTGCGTAGATCTTTTTCAGTCTCGAGATTGGATAAAGTCCACTTCCCATACGCAGCTTAAATCTCACTAATAATTCATAGAACAACGGGTATTTGTACCCCGGAGTTATGCTTTTTTGGATTTATTCTCAGCTTGCCTATTCACCACTGTCGAATGTATACAAATGCACAGCAGGCCTTTAAAAATCGACCCCATCAAAATGAACATTTTTTTCAGTTTTAAACTAAATATGGCAAAAACTACACTCGTCATAATAGGATGCGTTTTCTGAAAACGGAAATATGTCTTTCTAAGCTGTATTTATTTCATTACTGTAAGTGCACAATTTAATGTGGCTTCCCGGTGGAGCAACATCCTAACCACAGAAGACGAATAAGACAGCCAGATATTTATGTGTGGATGGGTCGCTGTGTGTGGATTTGAGAGAACAAACAGTGTGAGAAAACTCTAAATAAAAAAAATAAAACAGGAAACTCACAAACTTACATGACTGAATGCACATGTCCCTCGACCCGAAAATGCAGATTCAACATTTCACATGCCAATTTTATATTTGAGATGTTTTATTTTTTAAAATACATACGGAAATTGGAAATGTATTTTTGGTTTTCATATAAAAAGTATAAGGTATCTGTGCAAAAGGTAAAATATGTATGCATTTATACAAGTCAGTGAATATTCATTTAAATGTCAATTTACCAGACACAAGTTGAGAGATTTTTGTTTGTGAATATTGAAACACATTTGTGATTCATCTCTTAATTATGGATCATGATATTACGTCAGTAATATTGAGACTAATCTCTCTCCATACAGACTTTGCCATCAAAAAGTACAGCTAGCCAAAGAAAAAAGGGCACAGCATTGCCTGGCAAAGAGACAGAGATGAAGATGACCATGGCTGCACCTCCTCCAGTTGGTAAAGATTTCATTTGCCTTGTTATGGTAGACATTACATTACATTACATTCATTTGGCAGACACTTTTATCCAAAGTGAAGTACAAAAGTGCATTTTCATGATCGTAGACAACTGCTGAACACAGTGTGCATCCATCCTGCACTGGACTGTTCAGCCATCCCCAGACATCCAAAAAGCAGAAGTCATTTTCATCATGATGGTTTACCCCAATCAAGTAAGCAAGTATGTATGCATACGGCTCAGTTTGTGTGTTTGTGGCTTAAGTGTTGTCAGTACATGTACTTATTTATTTGATGTGAGAAATGAGTTGTTAAAATGAAGGTTCTGGAATTTTACTTACCGTACCCTGGTGCTGTTTGTGGGGTGGTGGATATCTGCAAAAGGGAGAAAATATTGGGGCTGACCTAATCTCAGTGCAGTGCTTTATTAAATGGTGTTGCAGCGCCATCACATAGCTTCTACAATACATAGCAAACTAAACATTAGCATGCTAGCTTGCTACAAGATTGTGGGACGAATACTCTCTCCTCTGTAAAATATGTGCTGTAAAAGAGTCTTCATTGTGATAATTGATGCAACCTGCTAACCTTAAGATAATATCTTTACCCATTGTCTCTAAGCGCCTCCTTGTGTATGAAAAATGCATAAAGCGGTATATAGCCCCTTAGATCCAATGATGTCATATCAACTGCTAAACATTATGGAAGACAATATCGATCAACACACCTTCTGTGTTTCCAGCCATCCAAAGTAAGATAACCTGCAGGCACTGAATCAAGCAGGTCCCTAGCTAAGCCTCCTCAAATGCTACAGCTAATTAATGTAACATTGTGGGAAAATGATATCCCATGTGATATAACATGGGAAAACCTAATTGCTGTACTGTTTGATATAACGCAGGAAAACCCTGCTACTGTACTGGTTGATATAATGTGGGGAAAGCGTGCTGCTGAAGAGAGCTTGGAGTAAGTTTGGGCTGTATTTGAACTCTTGAAATTGTTTTTGATTCTTTACCTGCTTTGAGCATACCCTCCACTCCCTCACCTCTCTTTTTGGCTTCTCCTTCCACCGCTGTGTTCATCTCACTGGCCACCATCTTATCAACCTTCCGCAGCAGCTCTGAGACCTGAGAATGATCCTCCATTTGCTGGTTGTTAAAGACATGGTATCGATTCCCACACTTCTCTAGGAGCTGCTGCAGGTTTGTGTCGCTGCTGATGAACTCTTGAATGGTTTTTTTTTTCAGTTTGTCTCCATAAGTGAAGAGGACCATGGTGCGCTGATTCACTCCCTCAGGGAAGAGCTCCTGCAGGGTCTCCGTGACTCTCTTGTCCTGCTGAGTGAATCTTCCCAGCTGTACGACCAGGAGGAAAGCGTGGGGTCCAGGGTCACACAAAGCCAGGGCTGTCTGCATCTCCTCTCTCAGCTTCTCCCCTGAGATCTCAGTGTTGCAGAGGCCTGGAGTGTCCACCACAAGGACTCTTCTGCCACACACTTCTCCTTCTCTTCCCTCGCTCGTCAGGGTCAGAGATGAGGGGCTGGTCTCAGATTCAAACTCCTCTCTCCCCAGGATGGTGTTTCCTGCTGCACTCTTTCCTACTCCACTCATCCCCACTAATATCAGTTTCAGCTCATCCATGACAGCTACAGACAGAAAGAAGAGTTTCTGTGTGATCAACCAGTCCTGCATTATCAAAAGGCATCAAAATGAACATATTCAAATGTATATGGTGGTTGTAAGTTCAGGATGAAACCTCCAAACCACCCAATGTTATGTGTATGTTATGTGCCAGTTTGCTGACTCGAGTGCTGCAATGAGGATATTGTTCAGATTTTGCTGATACCAGCACTAGACATATACTTTTAAAATGTCAGAAGTGCCTAAATGTGACTGAACCAATATCTTCTTTTAAAATATAGAGCAAAGGAAAACAAAACGTCATTTTTAATTCTAATGGCAAAGATATAATTTGGGAAACCCTGCTGCTGTACTGGTAGTTACAATGTGGAAAATAATGCTGGTGGTACTTGTTGATTAAATGTGGGAAACCCTGCCGGTGTACTGATTGATATCATAAGGGAAAGCATACTACTGTACGGTTTGCTATAATGTGGTAAAACCTTGCAGATGTCCAGGGTGATGTAATGTGGGAAGATGCTGCTGCTGTACTGGCTGATATAATGTGGAAAAACCCTGCTGATATCCTGGGTAATACAGTATAATGAGGATAGATCCCTGGTGATGTACTGTGTGATATGATTTCTGAAAAACCTGCTCTTGTATTGGTTGATATAATGTAGGCAAATCCTACTGTTGTACTGGTTGTTATAATGTGGGAAAAGCCTCTTGTTGTACTGCTAGATACAACATGGAAAATCCCTGTTGTTATTCTGGGTTATATACTGTAATGTTGGAAAACCCTGCTACTGTACTGGTTGATATAATGTGAGGAATGCCTGCTGTTGAAGATAGCTTGGAGCGGGTTTTGGTTGTATTTCGACTCTTGAAATGATTCTGGAATCTTAGTTGCATTGAGTATTTAACTGACTTCATCCTGCCCAATTGCTAACTGTGCATTTCTCCTGAATTGGTGAGATTTGGCTGCACTGTAAGCAGCTGAGCTGGGCAGCTAGCGAGGGAACTAGAAGACTAAGTTGTTTATTTTTCCATTCACCATTTTTTCTGTCGAAATAAGTATTTTTTCCACCTTGTTTCCTTATTTTTTTATTTTCCTATTTTTGTGTAGAACGTGATAGAATACAACGTAATTGCAATTTTGACTGCCTTTTAAATTTCTTACCCCTTTCTGCTTTAACAGTTCTCTTTTTCTCTTTGGCTTCTTCTTCCACCGTTGTGTTCATCTCACTGGCCACCATCTTATCAACCTTCCGCAGCAGCTCTGAGACCTGAGAATGATCCTCCATTTGCTGGTTGTTAAAGACATGGTATCGATTCCCACACTTCTCTAGGAGCTGCTGCAGGTTTGTGTCGCTGCTGATGAACTCCTGAATGGTTTTTTTTCTCAGTTGGTCTCCATAAGTGAAGAGGACCATGGTGCGCTGATTCACTCCCTCGGAGAAGAGCTCCTGCAGGGTCTCCATAACTCTCTTCTCCTGCTGAGTGAATCTTCCCAGCTGTATGACCAGGAGGAAAGCGTGGAGCCTGGGGTCACACAGAGACACGGCTCTCTGCATCTCCTCTCTCAGCTTCTCCTCTGACAGCTCAGTGTTGCAGAGGCCTGGAGTGTCCACCACAAGGACTCTTCTGCCACACACTTCTCCTTCTCTTCCCTCGCTCGTCAGGGTCAGAGATGAGGGGCTGGTCTCAGATTCAAACTCCTCTCTCCCCAGGATGGTGTTTCCTGCTGCACTCTTTCCTACTCCACTCATCCCCACTAATATCAGTTTCAGCTCATCCATGACAGCTACAGACAGAAAGAAGAGTTTCTGTGTGATCAACCAGTCCTGCATTATCAAAAGGCATCAAAATTAACATATTCAAATGTATATGGTGGTTGTAAGCTCAGGATGAAACCTCCAAACCACCCAATGTTATGTGTATGTTATGTGCCAGTTTTCTGACTCGAGTGCTGCAATGAGGATATTGTTCAGATTTTGCTGATATCAGCACTAGACATATACTTTTAAAATGTCAGAAGTGCCTAAATGTGACTGAGCCAATATCTTCTTTTAAAATATAGAGCAAAGGAAAACAAAACGTCATTTTTAATTCTAACGGCAAAGATATAATTTGGGAAACCCTGCTGCTGTACTGGTATTTACAATGTGGAAAATAATTCTGGTGGTACTTGTTGATTAAATGTGGGAAACCCTGCCGGTGTACTGATTGATATCATAAGGGAAAGCATACTACTGTACTGTTTGATATAATGTGGTAAAACCTTGCAGATGTCCAGGGTGATGTAATGTGGGAAGATGCTGCTGCTGTACTGGCTGATATAATGTGGAAAAACCCTGCTGATATCCTGGGTAATACAGTATAATGAGGATAGATCCCTGGTGATGTACTGTGTGATATGATTTCTGAAAAACCTGCTCTTGTATTGGTTGATATAATGTAGGCAAATCCTACTGTTGTACTGGTTGTTATAATGTGGGAAAAGCCTCTTGTTGTACTGGTAGATACAACATGGAAAATCCCTGTTGTTATTCTGGGTTATATACTGTAATGTTGGAAAACCCTGCTACTGTACTGGTTGATATAATGTGAGGAATGCCTGCTGTTGAAGATGGCTTGGAGCGAGTTTTGGTTGTATTTCGACTCTTGAAATGATTCTGGAATCTTAGTTGCATTGAGTATTTAACTGACTTCATCCTGCCCAATTGCTAACTGTGCATTTCTCCTGAATTGGTGAGATTTGTCTGCACTGTAAGCAGCTGAGCTGGACAGCTAGCGAGGGAACTAGAAGACTTTAAGTTGTTTATTTTTCCATTCACCATTTTTTCTGTCGAAATAAGTATTTTTTCCACCTTATTTCCTTATTTTTTTATTTTCCTATTTTTGTGTAGAACCTGATAGAATACAACATAATTGCAATTTTGACTGCCTTTTAAATTTCTTACCCCTTTCTGATTTAACAGTTCTCTTTTTCTCTTTGGTTTCTCCTTCCACCGCTGTGTTCATCTCACTGGCCACCATCTTATCAATCTTCTGCAGCAGCTCTGAGACCTGAGAATGATCCTCCATTTGCTGGTTGTTAAAGACATGGTATCGATTCCCACACTTCTCTAGGAGCTGCTGCAGGTTTGCGTCGCTGCTGATGAACTCCTGAATGGTTTTTTTTCTCAGTTGGTCTCCATAAGTGAAGAGGACCATGGTGCGCTGATTCACTCCCTCGGAGAAGAGCTCCTGCAGGGTCTCCATAACTCTCTTCTCCTGCTGAGTGAATCTTCCCAGCTGTACGACCAGGAGGAAAGCGTGGAGCCTGGGGTCACACAGAGACACGGCTCTCTGCATCTCCTCTCTCAGCTTCTCCTCTGACAGCTCAGTGTTGCAGAGGCCTGGAGTGTCCACCACAAGGACTCTTCTGCCACACACTTCTCCTTCTCTTCCCTCGCTCGTCAGGGTCAGAGATGAGGGGCTGGTCTCAGATTCAAACTCCTCTCTCCCCAGGATGGTGTTTCCTGCTGCACTCTTTCCTACTCCACTCATCCCCACTAATATCAGTTTCAGCTCATCCATGACAGCTACAGACAGAAAGAAGAGTTTCTGTGTGATCAACCAGTCCTGCATTATCAAAAGGCATCAAAATTAACATATTCAAATGTATATGGTGGTTGTAAGCTCAGGATGAAACCTCCAAACCACCCAATGTTATGTGTATGTTATGTGCCAGTTTTCTGACTCGAGTGCTGCAATGAGGATATTGTTCAGATTTTGCTGATATCAGCACTAGACATATACTTTTAAAATGTCAGAAGTGCCTAAATGTGACTGAACCAATATCTTCTTTTAAAATATAGAGCAAAGGAAAACAAAACATCATTTTTAATTCTAACGGCAAAGATATAATTTGGGAAACCCTGCTGCTGTACTGGTAGTTACAATGTGGAAAATAATGCTGGTGGTACTTGTTGATTAAATGTGGGAAACCCTGCCGGTGTACTGATTGATATCATAAGGGAAAGCATACTACTGTACGGTTTGCTATAATGTGGTAAAACCTTGCAGATGTCCAGGGTGATGTAATGCGGGAGTTTCTGTGTGATCAACATGCACAACAGCCAGACCTACATTATTAAAAGGTATCTAGAGAGAAGTGCTAGATGTATACTTTTAAAATGTCAGCAGTGCCTAAATGTGCCTGAACCAATATTTTCTTTAAAATACAGAGCAAATTCTGACATTTCAGTCATTTTCTGTAACTACTGTGAAATGTGTTCTGAACAGAAGTATCTGTAAGCATTTAGTTTCCCTCGCACTGCACGCTTGGCCCGTGTGATCAGTACTCCAAGGAAAAAAGGCTAATCTCAAGACCAGTCTTAGGAACTCCTAATGGCACTTATAGCCACTGTGATTCAATCACGTGTGCATTAGATAAAGGATCAAAGATAATGTACCTGCTCTGTTAATGACATTGGGCCTCATTCACCAACCGTTCTTAAGAAGAATTTTCTTCTTAAAACCCATTTACGTAGCTTTCACGAAGATTCTGACATTCACCAATGTTTTCTTATTTGGGGTTTGTTCTTATGTAAGAACAGAATCTACATACACTCAAGAGCACACTTACACACATTTGAGTGCTGACATGTTTGTGCAAAATAATTGGTTATTGCGTTTTCTTCAATTCTACAATTGTATAATATTATAGAATTTAAATTACAATAATATTGTTATCATTTCTAATATTTTTGTAATAATTATTTTAATTATTTTACAAAGCATTATGGTCTTTTAAAATAAATAAAAACTACACTAATGGTGCATTCGGTTCTTCCTCGTAAACTTGTAATGCTGGAAATTTATCATGTGACCAACAGTGGGTGATCTCATTGGTCCACCTCCTTTGCATCCCCAGCGGACATTCATATTGTTTACCAGTTGCCATGACCGCCCGAACACCTCGTAAATACGACTTGGTCACGTGATAAATTTCCGACTTTACGAGTAGACGATGACCGTTCGAATGCACGATCTGTGTGTGCACATGGTCCTGCAGTCTCATGCCCTTTTATGGGAATTGGCAGGGCATTTACCTATGCTAATTATGAACAACTGGCACGCGCTTTCAATTTATAAGAACACAGGTACGAACAATTCTAGCTGAAGAACGTGTCATGAATCTGACGTAGACTTTTCTTAGGACCTTTCTCAAGAACAAATCTAAGAAAAAACTATTGGTGAATGCTCATTGCTCTTAAATTAGACTATACGTCATTGTCAGATTTCTCTGAAATTCGCCTTGCAACACAAGCCATAATCTCTTTCACATACTGGGGGACAGGCACACATTCACATTGATAGGGTAAAATAAGACAAACACTACAAGCAGTTGCAGCACATTTCATTAATAAGTCATTATGAAACATACACAGGTACCCACCTTAATTGCACTGGCCCATCTTAATTACACCAGCCCCATAACCACTTGCCACAGTTACATTGCATTTCCCTAACCAAATATACTTTCCCATGGCCTATCTTGAGCCCATTTTTTGTTGAATGATTTCAGGATTTCAGCAAGTGATTCAATGAATTATTTAAAAATAGGAGGAAAACACAGCTCGTTGTCACACCCTAAGAGTACGCCAGCATTTTATATGTATAGGCCTTATCATTATAGACCTGTTGTCCCTATCTGAAAAAGTGGAACTGATATACAAGACTTGATACTAAACTTGAGGTTTCCAGGACATTATCCTTTGATCTAGTTATAAAAGGGCTTCTAGTCCCCATAAAAAGAGGATCAAGTCATCTAGATAAAAAATGGGTTCAAGTCCCCTATATGTAAAGGGGGTGCGTGCAATTTATGTTACAGTGGTTTAGGGGTTCGGTTGGTGCTGCCGTGGCGAGAGATCTTCCTGGCAGAGGTAAATTTGCGATTATTTGTTTTTCCATAGGAACTACTTGTTGTTCACAAAACCAAAAATGTGAGCACTCAAAACCATATCCGACAGTTAACACTTCAATCATTAGACTCACAAGCAAGCTAGAACAGTGGCTTGTGGTCAAATTACTGCACTTATTTAACATTTTAGAGACAAGCCAAATATGCGGGCAGGCTTGTTGCCCTTAACATATTTGTGTTTGAGTGGAATGCACATCTATAAATGGTTATTCAACGAACTTTGTGGTCAAACTGTGAAACTTAACAATAGTCAGATAGTTTTGAACAAAGTCTAACATCATCCATGTTAGTTTCACATAGGATATAGGGGAGAGTCGGTATAACATGTATAACGTGCCATAAATGTAATATGGTAAATAACTTTGTATACACTGCTGCTACAGTCGCCATTTGAGGATTGTATATGTGCAGTTCAGTCCTTTAGCAAATAATTAATGTTAAATAAGCAGCCACCTGGTCACATGCATTTATTATAAGCACACACCAGATTGGTCTGTATAGTAGGCTATTTGCTTTTGCTGTTTGGGGGCCAAGCAGTGAAGCTGCATTGGCACCCATTGTGTTTCTACCATTTCTTATTATTCATCATCTTTTTCTTCTGGCTAGGGTGTCTATGGCAGCCTCTAGAACCGCATGGTAAAAAGTTTTGAAATTTGGCACACTGATTGGGGACAGTTCCCCGATTCTTTTCACCAAGATTCATGTCTCCACCTCGAGCGCTGTAGCGCCACCAATGGGTCAAAGTTGGAGGTACATTTATGCATGTAAGTTTCGAGCCGTATGCCCGATTTAAAAAAATGAGGTACTGTTGGATTCCTTGGATTGACTTCAATTTCCGCCATATTGGATTCTCTGAAAAAGTTTTTAAATTCTTCACAGGCCCAATTTGGCACAGATCATGTTCAGACCAAGCCTCACAAAAGTTATCAGATGGATTTTTGATTTTCGAAAGCGTTTGTCCGTCACAGCCAAGCGAAATCGGTGGCAAAGTCGCCAAACAGGAAGTGAACTCATATTTCAGCAACGCTTTGATGTATTGACACCACTTGGTACATAGACTCAGTACCCCTTCCTGAGGACGTGCAAAAAAATGTGAGTCATTTGACCACTGGGGGGTGCCGCAATAAATAAAAACACGTTTTGCCCAATAACGGTTGATGTGTTTGCCTTAAAAAAATCATTCTTGTGTGTGGTTGTACCTTGGAAGATCCCAAGGCAGAGACAAAAGCGTTCGTCCATTACAGTCAATCGAAAATGGTGGCGAAGCCACAAAACTGGAAGTGAGGTCATAACTCAGCAACGCTTTGATGTATCAAAACCAAACTTGGTACATGGACTCGGGACCCCATTTTGAGGAAGCACAATTTTTTTTCCCATCATTTGACCACTGGGGGGCGCCGCAATAAGCAAACATTCATTTCGGCTAATTACTGGTCATGTGTTTGCTTAAAAAAAAAATTAAAATAACAAATTCTTCTGTCTGGTGATACCGTGAGAGGTCCCAAGGCCAAGACATGGCAACTTTTCATGTCAACCTAATTGATGCGGCCGCGATATTGGATTTTACCCAATCTTCAAGGCCACAATTTGCCCAAACTTCACCAAACATGGCACAGATCATCTTCGAACCAACCATCAAAAAAGTTCTCTGATGCATTTTTGATTTTCAAAAGCGTTGATCCATTACAGCCAAATCAAAGGCAAATGACCCAAACAGGACGTGAGCTCATATCTCAGTTACACCCAATCTTTGGTCAATTGACATAAAACTTGCTATCAGCGCTTACAGCCATGCTTTTAACATGAACCGATCAGTTTGCCATGGCGACTCTGCCCTGCTGGACTGCTTGGCCCCCTCATCACTGCTTGCATCTATATTTGGTTTTGTGTTTGTTTTTAATGCATAATTGTCTCTCTTTGTTTTATTTTTTCAAATCAGTAAAGAAATGCAGACAGTTTGTGCCATGACTGATGCTTTGATGCAAATTGCTTGAATTGTTATGTGCATATAAATACAATCGTGTGACAAAGCTGATAAAGAGTTTAGGGTGGGATGAATAATTGTGGCCAGTGTAGTTATAGAAATCTGACATATTTTCAGTTTTTCACTGAAATTAAGACTGCATAACTGAATAGGCTACATGACATCTGCAGAAATGTAACTGATCTGTAGTAGTATTATAGTAGTAGTAGAAATGTATTTGTCCCCAGAGGGGCAATTGGTTGTGCAGAAGTGAAAACAGTAATAACACAAGATCAAAAACACCCAAGGCAATTAAATACAACACACAAACATAGAATACATGTAAAAACATAGAATACATAATATTTACCAAGTGTGGTTGGGTGGTCGAGCTGGTATTACCTTTTCCTATTGGAGTTTAGCAGTGAAATGGCTGAGAGTATGAAGGAGTGTTTGTATCTATTGGTTTTGGCTAATGGGTATTTGAAGCGGAAACCTGAAGGCAAGGTCTGAAACTCTAGGTGCAGGGGGTTTGTGCTATTGGACAGAATGGATTCTGCTTTCTTTAACAACTGTTTGTTATACAAATCAGACAGACTTTCTGTTGAGTACCTGTGATACTGCTACAGACCTTGATCACCTTTATTGCATTTTTATGTTTTAGATTGAGAGAAGCATACCAACAGATAAAAGAAAAAGTAAAAATCGACTCAATAAAAGATCTGTAAAACAAAGTCATCAGGGACCTGTCAACATTGAACTTAGCCAGCTTCCTCAGACAGAAAGGCACTGCTGGATTTTTTTACACAACATATTGGTGTTACAATCAAAGCTAAGCTTATTATCAATTATAATGCCCAAGTTCTTGTACGACTCAACAATTTCTACATCCTGACCATTAATTTTAGTGTTGACAGGGTTGTGTGCAGTCACTGCTTGTTATTACTGAAGAAATTGCTTAAAGATACTGCACTTTGCATTTCTTTTAACTATTTCTTCCATTTTGTGTGTTGTGTTTTGCACATTTCAGCGCTTTTCATGATGTATTGGTAATACGCCTTGATACATTTTTGATACCTAAGAACAAAACGGAACTCATATCGGCCATTGAGACATTCCGGACTTACTGACCACAGCTGAGCAAAGTGTTGTGCTGAGTTGTGGAACTGTGATGTGGACCAACTGGAATGTAGAAATTTAATTTTACTGGAGCGAATTTCATTGGATTTATTTCAACACACTGTGGTACTGATTTGCCTACAGTATATTATTGAGTTTGTTTGAATAAAAACATCCATAAGTTTACCCAACTCCTAAAAAATGACATAAAAACATTTTATTAGTTAGCTAGCTGGCAGGTATTGACTAAAACGAACAAGTAGCAGCTAATAAGTTTTTTATGGCCAACTTTAATTCCCTTATGTTTCTCAAACAACTACAGTAGTTCCTTATCAATCGCAATGTAATCACAGTAGGCTCTTCACACGCAAAATATGAACAAAATCGGCATCTGGGCACATAGGGTGACTAGACGTCCTCATTTTCCCAGATATATTCTCTCTTCGAGGCTTAAAATATCTGTCCGGGCGGAATTGATAAAATTCTTTAAAAAATGTCTGGGATTTTTTTGTTCTGGTAAATGGACTGCATTTATATAGCGCTTTTATCCAAAGCGCTTTACAATTGATGCCTCTCATTCGCCAGAGCAGTTAGGGGTTAGGGGTTAGGTGTCTTGCTCAAGGACACTTCGACATGCCCAGGGTGGGGTTTGAACCGGCAACCCTCCGACTGCCAGACAATCAGTCTGAGGAACGAGAACGACATAGGGGCGACATAGCTCAGGAGGTAAGACTGTGTAAATGTTCGTTGGCAACGTAACCTGGCTACTCTTCGTACTGCATTGTAAGTGTTGCTATGAGACCTTGAGGTGCACTTGCCTGGTAGTAGCTTGCAGCTAGGAGCAGAGCCGCCCTACACAACAATCAGTGGGAAGCTGAATGTATTGTCTGCAGACTATTGTCGATGCATAGGTTACGTTTCAGTAGCAAATACAGGCGCTATTGATTTAGAAATTCATGTTGTGTCTACAAATTATATAACTCCTGTTAAAGGAGAGCTTGTCCGCAAAATGCTGATTAGTTTGTGAGGCCAGGTCAAACAAAGGGTGTGCAGATGAGGATGTTTTGGCATTTCACACAGTTAAGCATCACAGTAATGACAGGTCAATAGATTGCACATCTGCCTTGATAAAGATGGCATTCCTTTGATAAAGATTCCGAGCCCAAAAATTGGCATGTGCTTGCACCAAGACAGAAGCAACTTCAAAAGTAAATTGAAAAAAGTAATTGAAAATATATCTTGTTGTTGTGTTGCAACAGGTGGTAGCAATCACTGTGCAGTCAAAATATTCTGAATCTTAATTCAGTAATTTTGTCTGGAGAAATGGTGATGCTCAAACTTAATTAATCAAAGTCAAAAGTACACCCAGTGAGACAGCTGAGCGAATTGCAGAATATGTTAAAGAAACACTTGAAAAGAAAGGGCTGTTTAAGAAATGTGTTGCGTTTGCTGGTGACAATAGAGTGTTCAGAGTACTCTGGTGTGATGAAGGGGGAACAATGTATTTGAAAACTTAAGTTATTGGAGAACAAAGCTTTGATCGGTGTACAGTTGAGGGCAAAAGTTTACATACACCTAGGATAGAGACAAAATAGGATAGATTCAAATTCAATTTTTCACAACTCCACACATTTCATGTTACCCTAGTTGACTTAACACAGGAATAGTATGGTATCTACTTTATTTCCATAAGATGTATTTTCAAAATAATAGCTAAGAGATGTGCGGCACAGTAGTGCAGTGGGTAGCACCGTTGCCTCACAGAAGGAAGGTTGTGGGTTTGAATCTTAGCTTGGGGCCTTTCTGTGTGGAGTTTGCATGTTCTCGCCATGTCCGTGTGGGTTTCCTCCCACAGTCCAAACACAATTGGAGACTCTAAATTGCCCATAGGTATGAGCGGGTGAGTGAATGGTGTGTGCGCCCTGCGATAGATTGGCAGCCTGTCCAGGGTGTATTCCTGCCTCTCACCCAATGCGTGCTGGGATAGGCTCCAGCACACCCGTGACCCTGTTCAGGATAAGCGGGTATAGGTAATGGATGGATGGATGAATAGCTAAGAGAGATTTATTTCAGCTTTTATGTACTATATCAGATTTTCAGTGGATCAAAAGTTTACGTACACTTTGTTTGTATTTAGTGGCATTGCCTTTTAATTAACATAACATAAAATAACATAACATAAGATGAGAACAGGCCATTCAGCTTAACACTGCTCGTCAGTTCCTACCACTAAACTGTACTTAATGCTTAGTTTACCTAAAAGCTAGATAGTATCTAACCCTGTATCAAGCTGGGCCTTGAATACCCCCAGTGTTTCTGCCTCCACTACATGTCCAGGCAAGCTATTCCTTTGACTACTCTCTGTGTGAAAAAATATTTCCTAATGTCTGTGTGAAATTTACCCATTGCCATTTCCCATTTATGCCCCCTCGTTCTGCTAACCGAACTCAACGTGGATAATTTCCTGTAGTTCACTTCTGTCAATCCCTTTAATAAATTTAAAAGCCTCAATCAAATCTCCCCTAAGTCTCCATTTTACTAAGCTTGAAAAAACCAAGCAGCTCAAGCCTTTCCTCATAACACTTATGTTTTATACCCGGAATCAATCTGGTTGCCCATCTTTGGACCTTTTCTAGCGCCTCTATATCTTTCTTGTAGTACGGTCCCCAGAACTGCACACAATTGTGGTCTGACAAGGGTATTGTATAGGGTGAGTATGATCTCCTTAGATTTATACTCAATACTCCTGGCTATGTATCCCAGCATCCTGTTGGCTTTTTCTTTTTTTTCTACTGCTACAGCACATTGACCAGACCCTGATAGGCTTTGATCAACTATTACTCCAAAAGTTTTTTTCTACATGTGCACATTCTAATTGTGTACCACCCATAAAATAATCCTGTCCTATGTTTTTATTCCCCACATGTAGAACTTTCATTTGGCAGGATTCTGCCCACTTCTGGATTCTGTTTAAATCCTCTTGGATTACTTTAGTAGATTTCAAACTGTTGGCTTAACCTCTCAGTTTGTATCATCTGCAAATTTAACTAGTGTACTTTCAATGTCCATGTCAAGGTCATTTATGTAAATGAAGAAGAGCAGTGGACCCAGCACCAATCCCTGTGGAACTCCACTTCCCACAATACCCTGATCAGATAAGATCACTCCTACTACTAGCCTTTGTGTTCTATCCCGTAACCAGTTCCGAACCCACTCTGAAATGCCTCCTGTAATTCCTACTGTCCTCATTTTGATAATGAGTTTGTCATGTGGTACCTTATCAAATGCTTTTTGGAAATCTAAGTATATAATATCATAAGCCCTGGTCCCATCCAGACACTTGGTAGCTTCCTCAAAGAATGTTTAAAAGTTTGTCAACTGCGTGCGTTGCCGCCGTGCTTTCTCTGTGTTGCGGTGGTAGATAGCCGTGGCTTTTGCTGTGCGTTCCGTGAGTCTGATCTGTGTTATACCCAATCCTTTTCTTTATCCGTTCATCCAAAACGTGAAGCGTTGTGATGATTATCCGCTGAATCCATCGTATATTCTCTGCCATAAACTGCTGTTTGTAAGGCATAAGCTCTTTTGTTGAGTAAAATGTAGCGACTACTTAAAACAAACTAAAAGTCGCCGAGAGGCTAAGTGAAGGAGTATAGCATTGTATGACACGCAAAGTTCAGAGTCCAAAAAAATATGTTTATTACCGTAGCAAATAAATCCAAGTTCCATAAAGCGATAGCGATAGTGGTCAACAAAAGAGTACTTACTCCCCACTTACCCCCTTTCAGTGCCTTCATACATTACATTACATTACAGGCATTTGGCAGATGCTCTTATCCAGAGCGATGTACAACAAAGTGTATAACCATAACCAGGAACAAGTGTGTTGAAAACCCTAGAGGGAAGTACAGTTCCAAGTACAGGGAACAACTGCGTAGTTTAACTTGGACCCTGTAGGTTAATCTGATTAACACAAACAAAAACAGCAACAACGCAGTCTATGAAAATACTACAAGTACTAGTTGAGAAGGCACGAGTGCAATAACTAAGTCAACTAAGAAAACTGCTTACCTGGCTACAACCCTAAGCTTACAGTCAATTAGAGACTACAGGGAGGTAGGGAGGGATGGGGAGAGGTGCAGCCTGAAGAGATGGGTCTTCAGTTGTCGTTTGAAGGTGGTCAAGGTCTCAGCTGTTCTGACCTCTATGGGAAGGTCATTCCACCATCGTGGGGCCAGAACAGACAGGAGACGTGACTGGGAAATACAGGTGAACAGGTGACTATATAATTTGCCTTACCTCCACCCATACCCACGTGACAAAACTACCATAACACCCAGTAATGGTGCGCAACACAAAACACAATAGAAAAGGAAATAAAATATATACATGGCTCTTACACTAAGTACAACCCCTTTGAACCATGTGCCTTACTTCACGCTCAGATTGTCCACCGTTAAAGTAGCAAAAGAGGATTTGGAAACGCCCTAAATGCACTTGCGCCATGCGCTTTAGACCGTGCGCTTAGATCGTTAAAATATAGCCCATTGTGTAGTCACTAAAAAAAAAAACATATATTGCTGTAAAAATGAAATTATTCCGTAAGATTATTCTCACTATAAATGATTGCCATTTTACACTTGTAAATGACCACATTCTCTTCATGTGGTAAGATGAACAAACATAAGTCCAAGTTACTTGAAATACTTTAGGAAGCATTGAGTAGCAGCATTGGTTTGGAATACAGTTTCATTTGTGTTAGGTAAGGTAGCCAATATTGTTTAATGTAACTTGGCGTAATTTTGTCTGGCCTAGTTTTGCAAGTGTTAATGGCTTATAGTGCTTTGTATGTGTGAGGAACTTGGAATTTTTTTTGTTGAAAAAGTGTTTTTCTTCAGATTCTATTAAATAGGACTTTTACGTTTCCTGGTATATACCCTGACTGTCCCTCAAAATAGCAACAGACATTTGAAGCTCATCTTTTAAGAGCACAAGTAGCATCATTTCACCAGGGCCGAGGTTTGGGTTTGAGCCACCTGGTCTTAAGAGGGGCCAGGAGTCAAGGATGGTTAAATGTGTTGAAGTATATAAAGTGACCACTCAGGTGAGGAGGGGGAGTCACTATAGTGCAGATGTAGGGAACCGCTGTGAAGACATTAGAGAACTGACTGGCAGTGGAAGAGTTGGTATTGCATTGATAGGTTCTAATCTACAATACTTAATTTATCTGAGTGTGTCACCTGTTCTGTCACTGTAATAAGCACCTCATATATGTCAAGTCCTTCCAGTCCATGGCCAAACCTTAGGCATGCAGTATAGCGCAACTTGCACAGATTCAACCAGCAGCTGCTGTCAGTCATGCTCTGTTCATGCTCAAATTCATACTAAACTGTATAGGAGGATTATTTGTCAACTTGCTATTCAAATTCTTGTCCACTACCAATTTCTAATAGGTGAAAATGAAAGAAAAAAAGAGTAAGATTCATTGAAAAAGATTACCTGCATCCTGCTGAGAGAACTTTGCTTTTTTTAATTTCATTTTTATTGAACTGATTCTATAAATGAAAAATATCATTCCTACATGTTGCCTAATTTGCTATGGTAACATTTTCAAGGGCAAGGGGCTGCATGCATAAGCAGCTTGAATAGTTCACCTAACTTGACATTTTAAGTTGTGGTTCTAGTTGTGACATCTTTCAGTCATGCGAGGTGTGTAAACTGAAAATATTAATTTCTCTTAGCTTACAGTAACTGTCTAGTCAACTGAACCTAAAATAAGTCCAGCTGACTAAAATGTAATATTTGTCAGTGTATTTATCATTCAGAGGAGAGGTGGGGAGTGAATACTGTGCATAACAGCAGCTAAGAAACACATGGACACAAGCACATTTTATAGCACATTTTTTATTTGACAGAATGCAGAATTTCTGAATAACAGTTGAAAAAGAGCACATGGAATTAATTTACTTTAGCTGGATAAACTTAGTTATTCTAATTTATGTAGCTAACCAGAATTTATGAATATTCACAAGGTCAAATTTTTAAGAAATGTCCTCTATTTCATGGAGAAAAACACAAATGTGTTCTTATTTCCATTACCTCCCCCAGGTACATATGCATTTATGGATTAATTTTGAGTTAATACAATTACTGTTGCTTTTAAAAAAAAAATGTAGTTTCTTTAAATTTATACAGAAAATTTTAAAGCTCAAGCCCAAAGCCAGAACCATTAGCTCATTTTTACCCAAATGTCTGGACAAGTATCTTGAAATAAGAAAATACAGAAAAATGTTTGCAAAGATAGTGACAGCCCTTACAAAAAAAACCAACAAAACATGAGATATTCAAACCAAAAAGAGTGAGTGAAAAGAGGAAATGTTTGTGCTTCTCACAGTATAGGGCACAGGCTTGGTTTCTGTATTGCCATGCGTTGTTGCATTGCTAATTGAGCTGCTTTCTCTGCCACCTCTCTAAGCTCCTGTCTATTTGCCTTCTCATGCGCTGCCCTCTCTCTCTCAATCCTGCGTTCCTCCTCTTTAATTATTTCTTCTGCCTTCTTGTGCATCTCACTTGTGTAGCAGCCTCCTCCATTGATTGCCACCATCTTATTAATCTTCTCCAGCAGCTCTGAGACCTGAGAGTGATTCTGCATGTCCTCATTGTTAAAGACATGATATCCACCACGGCACTGATCAGTGAACTCCGCAAGTTTTTCATTGCCACTCAGGAATTCTTCAATAGTTTTCTTCTTCAGTTTGTCTCCATAAGTGAATAGTGCCATGGTGTATTTGGCTGATTCATGACCAAAGGTCTCCTGAATGATCTTTACTGTGTTCTGCTCCTCCTGTGTAAACCTGCCCAGCTGGATCACCACCAGGAACACGTGGGGTCCCGGAGAGGAGAGAGAGATGCACTTTATAATCTCCCTAATGATGTCCTTATTACTGTGGCTTGTGTCAAATAGGCCTGGAGTGTCAATCACAGCCACCTCTCTCCCATCCACTTCCCTTCTCGCCCTCTTACATTCTGATGTCACAGAGGAAGAGGAGATTTCACAAACAAACTCCTCTTTCCCTAGGATTGTGTTTCCTGCGGCACTCTTTCCTACTCCAGTCTTTCCCACCAGAACAATCCTCAGCTCTTTAGGCTGATGTTTTCCTATGGAATAATAAGAGCACTACAGTTACCTCTTCAGATTGGTGCTATAAGGATAAATACTTTATTGTGAAATTGTGAAATAACAAGCGCTATTATAAGAGATTATGGTGTTACTGCTTTTTCACCGTTGATACCAGTATTACTGGAATCAAACTTACCTTTAAACCTGTCAACCTGTTTTTATTAATTTTCCTTGATTAACAACTGTACTAACAAACTGAATAATTCATTTGCAAGTAAAAACACAGCTTCTTTCTTCACATGCTAGGGAAATGAAATGATAAATTCAATTTAGAAAAATCAGTTTTAATTTCCAAGCACACTTAACAAAAAAAAAAAAAAGAAAGACCAAGATAGACCACTCTGTTCACTACCATGTTAGCTTTCAGCGCAATCAACAATAAAGGCTGTTTAACAAAACCTTTTCTTCAAAATCATTTAAATGACAAAATCAGTGCATTTCGGATCTTTGCCGAAAATTCTCCAAGTTTCAGTGCAGAGAATGAACAGTAGCCTACATGTATCCACAATTTTAAATGCAAATAAAAATGACTTTACTATTGCCTAATGGACCAATTGAGGAGAACTGGTTATATCTTATGGTATTGAGTATTATGTGAATTCACTGTTGTATTGTTAATCAAGGAAAATAAATGAGAGCTAGTCAAGACTAATAATCAGTTTCAGGGGATGCTTTCCTCCCTGTCATTTTTAAGCTTAGCAGTAACTACGTCCTGCTATTCTTTAAGTCACATTTTGAAAACAAATTTTCAACTATATCAGACTATCATACATCTGTTTGCATGAGTGTTGCAGGAAGTGAAGAACTTCCTGCAACATCAACCCTTAGTACACGTTTTTTTTTCCTCTCAACACTGAATCGTCAGTGATAAGGACACATAGGCCAGAGGTTCTCTAATCATGGGTCGCAACCACATGTATCATTGTCTGATTTGAGGATGAGGTTTTCTGAAATTTTTTAAAATATAAAAAAGTGTCAATTTTTGCAATAAGACACGAGAGGCCATAGTATATTGCCAATCCGATGAAAAACGTTTTCCACGTACGAAAGTTACTCGCAGGACCAAGTTACTTGAAATAATTTAGAAAACACTGGGTATCATTGCTTTGGAAGACCGCATTTTTAGTTTGTCTGAGCTAAAACAGACAATATTGTTGCATGTAACTTGGCACAATTTTGATAGTGGTAGCCTACTTTTAATGGCAGGCCTAGATTTGAATGAATCACAAAAACAGTGCTTTGTATGTGTGAGCAACTTGGCATTTTTGTACGCTGAAAACGTTCTTCATCAGATATAAATATAGGCTGAGAGACATGCATACACATACATGCATGCAAACAACACATTCTAGCTGAAAGAGACACATGGATTGAAGCATTTTTTCTTTATCATGCATTATAAATAAATTAAAGTGTATTTCATATTTTTAAATGGAAGTTGTCAATGTACATGACAAATCTACTAATTGTTTGTATGTCGGTAAAGAATATGGCTAGGTAACAACAATTTTGAAATGTGACGTTTCAGTGTATAGCCACGCCTAGTTAAAAAGTATTGAACAGTGGAAGCGACAGAGCGATGTATTTGATGTTGTCACTTTTTAAGGAAATGGATATAGGCTACATGCCGTGAAGAAGTCTTGCGCCAGTTTCTATACGCCCGTTTAACGTTACCTACCAGACCGAAGTGCAATGCTGATTATTGAGTTTAATTTGACAGCCATCTGTACTGTTATTCAGTCGGTCTGTCGTTTTGTTAGCAATGTAGCTAACGTTAAAATGGTCAAAATGCCAAATGCGGAACTGTGTAAAGTGTGGGTACATATTATTTGCAGTTGTATAAATACATAAATATAAATTATTTTCCCGCAAAGATTATAATGATGCAAAAGCAGTCAAATGTTTGATTTGTAGTTACCAAGCAAGGCACTGTAATGGAATGAGAGGATTTCCTGAGTCCTAGGGCGAATCGAACCTGCGCTCACGCATAGAAAAATCTTTCAGGCACCAGCGCTACCCAGTGCACTAGTAGGGAAGGAGAATTTTGTGGTTTTAAACAAGTGCAGTTCTATATATAGGCTATGTCATTTGCGTGGGGTATACAGCCAATGAGCCGTTAGTAAGGAGCTGACAGCAAACTCTTATGAAAATGCCAAAAATGGAACTGTCTGCAGTGTGGGTATATTTAATTATTTTAGTGCTTATTAATTTCACAGTAATTATATTGCACCAGGTTACCTACCGGACCAAAGTGCAACGCTGATTATAGAGTTTAATTTGACAGCCATCTGTACTGGTATACAGTTGGTCTGTCCTGTCATTAGCAAGGCAGCTAACGTTAAACACGGTGAAAATGCCGAAAGCGGAACTGTCCCGGAAAAATTTTAGTTTAAATTTTAGCAATAGTTTAATTGTTGCATTTTTAGTTAGCCAGCAAGCCAGTGTAATGAGTTAGAGATTTGCGTCCTTCGGAGAGGGGACTGAACTCGAGTCTACCAGTCATGTAAACAGTTCCAAAAGGCAAAGACACTACCCAGTGAACTACAACGGAAGTAGACATAAGAGTTGCAAAGTCGACCAATGTTTTTTTTGGTTGATGTACGTAAAATGGCCGGTGGGGGGACATATTCTTTGTGGGCTAGGAGCATTTGGGCAGGAAAGAGAAGGAGAAAATGGAAAATCCTCTTATTTTGGGGCTTTTTTGTGGACGTGTGAAGTTGTTTGTGAATTCTGTCTGTTGAAATGGGGTCAAAAGGTACAGAGATTTAATGTTTTTAAGGGCTGAGATTCTGTGGTCAGTGTGGGTATTTCTGTAGGAAACCCTGAAAAGTGCCAAACTCTCAGTGCTGTATAGGTATGGGGCATGACGCCCCAGCCCCACCAAGGCATAACTTGGCAGGATGGCATACCTGCCATCCCAATGTGCTTATAATCATTTAATAACAAGAGACATATCCACTGCAGTGGTTTAGGTGTTTAGGTGTACATTTAAGAGACAAGCTGAAAATAGGTACATGCTTGTTACCCGTAACATTTTTGTGTGTATTTGAGTGGAATGTACATAAACGGTTATTAACTTTGTGGTCAGACTGTGAAGCTTTACAATAGTCAGATAGTTTTGAGCACAGTCTAACATCATCCATGTTAGTATCACTTAGGATATAGGGGAGAGTAACTTTTTGTTCACTGCTGCTACATTCGCCATTTGAGTATTGTATATGTGCAATGCAGTCCTATAGCAAATCATTTAATGGACAGCCACTTGGTCACGAGCATTGTGTTTGTTTTTAATGCACTGTCAGATATGTAGTGCTTAGATTATGGCCTCAGAGAGGGAAACAGTCAGTGGGTTTACATGATGTTTGAAAAAGTCGATTTATTGTATTAGTCCAGCTAAACCTGGACTTTTAAAAATCATGTAAACATTGCAGTCCGACTGAAATCGTACAAAGTCAATTTTTTTAAAGTCGGACTAACATACCTAGATAATGCAGTTTGGGGTCGATTTACTACGTCATGTATATGCTTCAATAGGCCAACAATTGGCCTAGGTGTTCTGCGCATGTTCCGTAATTTACATAGCAACTATACGCTCATGGTGGCTGAGCGGAATTGATAACGTTTCAGAAGATCTATAACTTTAAAAGAATTCATTAAATCTTCTACTGGGACTTTTGCTGTTTATTGATGGCGCCACTGACTAATAATCAAATGTTTTTCACATTTAGCCTCAATTCTCTTTATTTTGGTGGTGGTTCCTTGGTTGTGTGTTTTTAGCTGATATCTTTTCATCCTGTGGTGCTTAAAATGGAAGGGGATGATACTTTGGCATGGTCTGGCTTATCCATCTCTCTTTCTCTATTTCACCAGGCAAGTCATTAAGAACAAATTCTTATTTACAATGGTGGCCAGGCAAGTGACAAAAGCAACTTAAGGGAATAATAAAACATTTTAAAAGACTAACCTTTTAATGAATTTGGCAATTTAATTGATAATTCTCATTTTCAATAATATATGTTTACATGTAGGTTAAGTGAGGGGTTCTAGCATGCAATATTGCTTGTGTTCAGTATTCAGAGTGCAGAAATTTTTAACAAGGGCATTGCCTGTTGGAACCGCTGGATTCAGAAAATAATCACATCTTTAGTTAATCTTCGCTTGTTCCACAGCATAAATAGACTATGGGCAAATGAATTAACCTTTTCATTTATTTCATGTAAGATAACCTAATCTTGGTCAAAATGGAATGGTCTGTTGTCAATGAGATAAATGCATCCCTTTGCAATGCTGTAAAACAATGAACATAACTTCATTCACAGTTCACTACATTGGCTGACAACAGTTGGCTACATGGAAGTTTTGATTTACAGTAATGGTAATAAAAATCCTGAATAAATTATCCGACACGAGTAAGTACCATGCCAGAGCTATTTGAAGTAAAATTTCACAGTGCTCGAAGACAATGAGAAAAATCCAAAAACTGATACATTGATACTCTCCCCAATGTCTGCTCTGCAACAAGTAGAGATACAGTAAAAAATTTGAGTTTTGAATTAATTCAAGATAAATTGCCCTAACCCTTCTTTTGTGTTATTGTCAAATTTGATCCGTTTTCACGTTAAGATATGTCATAAACACCATCTAGTTCATTTTATTGGAACAAGGCTTCATGATATCCTCAGAAACAGCTATATAAACACAACAAAACCCGTCAGAGAATATTGGCTGTTGATAGTATGGTCCACCACCACTCTGCCCACTTCTGTCTCCACCTGCCACTCCCTAACACTGCCACCTGGCCCGCCCATCATCTGATCTGCTCAGGATTATTATTTAGCTGCCACTAATTTGATCAATGTGAACATTAACTGACTGACCCTGTTGGTCACCAAGCTGCACCCTGAGCCGACCAGATAAGATTAAGATTAAGAATAAGATTTTTATTTCATATTTATTTGAGAAGACTGAATGGCGTTACCTATTAAAATACAAGTCCTGTAAAAATACACATAATATACACATAAGGGTGCAAACATCACTTCACAGTATGGGCTGAGATTAGTGCCACCTACCCTTGCGAGCCAGTCTATTTTTCACTTCATTCAACAGAGCCTGGCCGGTACCTTGATGTTCTAGGCATAAACAAAGGAGGCAACCTTCCTGGGATAGTTGTATTTTCCCAACCAATCAGAGTGTTTTGGCCAGGCGTGGTCTGAAACGTGCACCGGAAGACATTACCGGAAGCAAACTTTTCTACAGACTCGCATCAGTTCGCCACTATTTGGGGAAAATGATTCTATTGATTGTAACGGGCAAACAATCAAAACCATTGCTTCTTCTGGCCATTTTTCTGGGTATTTATTTGATAGCAGACTGCATACCGTAGGCCACGCTTGAAAAATTAAACTTTTGCCAAATCCTGTAAGCAAGCAAGCGAGTACCTCTCTGTTCGATAACAGCGAATCCAAACATACTCGCTGAAGGTTAACCAAAAGGAGGGAGGCTCCTCCCTTTTGCCCCAGCAAGTACATGTGTTTGTCCAGACTAAGTGCCACCAGAAACTGAATTTGAATTGCATTAACTTGAATTTGTACTGCACAATTTGAATAATTGCATCCAAAATTTGAATTTGAATTGCATAATTCGAATTTGAATGTACTGGTTTGAAATTGAATTTTATTGTCATGAAATTGAATGACTCAACTTGTATTTCAACTCTGAAAAATTCTAAGCGTGCTTTCAAATTCAGTTCTCACGATTTAAAATTCAGTTCTTTGTGACATCTGGGGACTTCAGTAAAAGCAACCGAGCACAGATTGAATACAACTATTTTTAGCCAATCAGTAGTTGAGTCAACTATGGTTATCAACCCAAAATGCACATGTCTTTTCCTGCCAGACACCAAGGGGGCAGATGCTGAGATGGAAGAGCAAAGACATAATTCACAAGTTAATGTCACAGTTGTGCCTTTTCTGTTAAGGTTATTCCTTTTTTTGGTCACCAGATGGCGGCATTTCACAGCTTTGTACTGAGTGTTTGTTTGTCTCATTGCTTTCTCCTGTGTCTTATTCAAATGGATGGTAAATGGACTGCATTTATATAGCGCTTTTATCCAAAGCGCTTTACAATTGATGCCTCTCATTCGCCAGAGCAGTTAGGGGTTAGGTGTCTTGCTCAAGGACAATTCGACATGCCCAGGGCGGGCTTTGAACCGGCAACCCTCCGACTGCCAGACAATCGGTCTTACCTCCTGAGCTATGTCACCTCAAGCATTGCGTTCACCTGTGTCTCGTTATCCCTCTCCTTTCTGTGTTGATTGTGCATTATGTTCACCTGTCTTTGCTCTTCCATCTCAGAATCTGCTCCGCTCGGTGTCTGGCAGGAAAAGACATTTTGGGTTGATAACCATAGTTGACTCAACTGCTGATTGGCTAAAAATAGTTGTGTAGAGGGTATGCACAAGACGTCACAGTAGGCGAAAGTCACTGCGGTTACACCAAGCGGCCAAAACCTGTAAAAAATATGGACAAAGCTACTGTGACATCACCCATTGACTCTCCATGGGTCTCTAAAACATGTTTTGAAGCTCAATGGCGGGCGCGGCCATGTTGTCGATTTGGAGCCAAAACCATAGAGTTAAGCGGTTCTGTGATTTTTACAATGTGATTGACAGTCCGGTGCGGAAAAGCCCATCAACTTGAACGAATGATTGCAGAACGAACTCAAGGCTAGCTGACTGTCTGCCGTTATGTTTTAAAATATATTATCAAATGTTTATGGAGTTTAATTTCCATCACGTTATATGTACGACATTAATAATAAAATTATGTTCAGTTATCTTCAATTTATGTTTCTCAGCAAAACGAATATGCTTAGCTAGCATAACTTGCCAGTGAGCTAGGTAGGCTATCCGTGGTTAGCTCACGCATTAGCAATAAGAACCACAGGGGAAGAACATCGACTACACTGATGGTCAATCAATCAGAGATGTGTACTGGTGATTTTTGACTAGGCTTATTTTAATATAACTGTCTGGTAGACCTGCTGTTAACCGAGCAAGTTATCACCGTAGGTTTTTGCCAAAGTCAGTTAATGAGCCAGTAACTGCTACTCCGTTGTTTGTGGTGTTCACTTGCTGGGTGACGCTAGCTGACTGATCGTTCACAAGTCACTTTTCAACTAATAAAAATTAACACTGTCAGCGGTGATTAACAAATCTACCAAGTATTTTAATAACTGTTCTGCAGGTGTGTAAACATGACAACGCACTTTGTAGAGCAAGTTTTCCAACTGGTGCCAATATACGCAAGGAGCCCCCAGGACCACTGGCTTAAATGCTCTTGTCGGTCTCTTAGATGCTAAAAACATGTTCCTTTCTAAATGCCAGTCTTACAATGATGGTTAATTTCGTTAAATTCTGTGTGTGTGATTTCATTGTGTGTTGTATGTTATCCAGCAAATAAACCTTAAGACTCTTAATTCGCTTTGTGAAACTGAAAATTTTGCAGTGTTTATCTGAAAATCGGGATTATAGTAGCTTTGTCACATCCGTGAAGCATGGCCCAGGTAGACATTTACGGAATGTACACAACTGACAAGCCGTCAAACACATTTGACAGATTGAATATTTGCCGGTTAGGGTTAGCTAGCTAGTCAAATGGCTTGGTAGCCGAAGTTGCGAACTGTTTTAGCATAGGCTACTGGACTACCAAATATAGCAAATAAGCGTTAGCTGATTACGCTTTCTGCCAGCTAATTATTTAGTTAAGTATGCTAAAGGAAATAGTAAAAATGACTTGGCTACTGAAAAAACTTCAGAGGAGCATTATTTTATGGTCGTCTAGTGCAGCTGTAAATAGCACACGCCATAATGAAATCACTACGAAATGGGATGCCTGTATTTTCTGACTTCGCACAGGTGGACTGTGGTCGTAGGCCAAGGCCAAGAGGTGCCACCTCCCACCCCAGTGACCATAGACTGTAGCCCCTACTGTAGCTTAGTCCTCCGCAGTAATCAGGAAGTGACGCAAACTGAACCTCATTGGTCCACAACAAATATTATAACAGTGCTCAAATGACACAATAAATCATGAAATCGACCCATGGACCCTCATAAGACGAATAAAATACACATATTGTGACTATTTGTTCTTGTGAGAAAAAATGACTGACTTTGTATTTTGACCGCATTTGTACTGTAGCCTTACATGGAAACCGGATATGAAAACACCTATACTGGAGCCAACTGAAGTGGCGCTAGTGAGCAACCAGGAACAACAAGACCAGGAAATGAGCTTTAAAAACAAAGTCTGGTTTTGGCTGCTTGGCAGGGAACAACCGCATAGTTTAACTTGGACCCTGTAGGTTAAACTGATTAACACTAACACAAACAAGAACAGCATTGTGTTAGGGAGATTAAATGATAAATGCGATTTAGAAAAATCCATTTTAATCAGTAAGCAGTGGTGGAAACTGCTTGATTTTCCTTGAGTATCAATACAATTAATCCTCACGGTAGATAACAGACTAGTGTATCTTGTTTGTTAAGTGTAGACTACTTGGTGATTAAAACTGATTTTTAACAGACAAACTGAATTTATGATTTAACCCCCCTAACACGGTATGAAGATGCTGTGTGTTAGGCTCTTGCCGATAGTTGGCACGCTTGATAATAAAGGAAAATTAATGAAAAAAGGTTGAGATTAATGATTAGATTAAAGGAACGTTTGCGCCCCACCAATTTTCAGGTAAACTGTAAGGATTACTACTACTATGTCGTCTTCTTCTTCTTCTGTGTTTATTGGCGGTTGGTAAACCAGCTTATAAGTGCATTACCGCCACCAACTGGACTGGAGTGTGGAACAAGAGATTATGCAGAAAAAAAATATTTTACCTACATCAGTTTCTTTTAAAAACTTAATAATGTCACAGTATATCTTGCTTGCTGTTTTTCCCAAGAGACCTGACAATGAAAAGTCATGGTGTTTTGCCTTCCTTAGGGACTGAAAAGGGTGATTTCTCTCTATATTGTATTTTCTACATTTAAGTAGTACATGTTTGACTGTTTCTGGTTGGCTACAGTGTGTCCATTTTCCGGTTGGGTGCTTTCCTGTTTTACATAATGTACGTGTATGACCTATTCTCAGACGAGTGATGACATTTTCTCCCTTTCTTTTCCAGCCCACCTTCCTCCCATCACCAACATGCCTTTGTATATTATGTCTTCCAGTTTAATGTCCCAATACTCCTGCCATACTGTTTGTGCATATGTCCTAATGAGTGTCTTAGCTTTAGCTTTGCTTAATGGAACTTGCAGGTCTACATCATTAATTCTGAGAGTTTGTTTGGCCAGAATATCCACCTGCTCATTTCCCTCCACACCAACATGAGCAGGAACCCAAGGTAGCATGTAGATATACCCTTAATTTCCATCCTGTACATTGCAAGGCATATTTCATTGATTATATCCGTTCTCAATGATGATCTGCCAGATCTTATGCTTGTTAGTGCTGAAAAGCAGTCAGATGCAATAACAGTGTTATTACCTTCTCCTCTATCCACTGCAGGGCCAATAATATTGCCAATAGCACTGTGGTATATACTGACAAATGGTCTGATACCCTTTTCTTAACATATGACTCATTCACCGGGATATATATTGCTGCACCTGCACACCCTGTATCAGGATCTTTAGAGCCATCTGTGAAAATAAACACTGAGTCTGAAAAATGCTGATCAAAATAGTTCTGGACTATGCGCCATACTGGAAGTTGCTCTGACTTGTCCTTCAATTCCTGCTGTATGTTGAGGTCGACACTTGGCAAGGGGAATAACCAGGGAGGAGTGGAAGACACTGAAATTGTGGGACTGTACTGTAATTGATATAATCCTATGTTTTCTGCCTTTCCATCACCAATCCACCCAAAACTCATGAAATTTGTCTCATTATATTCCCAGCAGTCTGTTATAACACTCTTGGTAGGATGTGTATCACATTGCCCCTGGAGATTAACCCAGTATGCCAACATTAACTTCACTCTTCTGATCCTCCCATTTCCACCTGCATCGCTGATACTGGAGATGTTTTGAATTATCCACTACAGATTCTCAGGGCCTGAGCTTGCAATACATCTAACTTCTTGAGATTTGATTCTGCTACTGACATGTAAGCTACACACCCATAGTCAAAGACAGATCTCATGAGTGCTCAGTATATGTTTTGCAGAGATGCTCTACTTGCTCCCCACTCCTGTCCTGACAAACAACAGTATATTGATGACCTTTTTACATTTGTTCTTAACTTTATCCAAATGGACATTCCATGTGAGCTTTTGGTCAAACCAAACCCCAAGAAATCTAATAATTTTTACTTGCTCGTGTAAGGATCACTGTCGAGTCCAACTGCCTTTAATTTATGAAGATAATGGTTTGTTTTACTCCCGGTTTTGCAGTTCCCACTACTAAAGGCAGCCATGTTGCAGCATGTTTTGCCACTCAGTCCGACTGAGGGGGCGTATTCCGGTGGAAAAGTGACGTCAATGCATACCCTCTATTCAATCTGTGCTCGGTTGCTTTTACTGAAGTCTCTGGGTGTCTGTCACACAGAACTGATTCTGAATTTGTGAGAACTGAATTTGAATCATGAGAACTGAAGTTGAAATACAAGTTGCCATTCAATTTTATAACAATAAAATTCATTTTCAATCCAGTACATTCTATTACAAATTATGCAATACAAATTCAAATTCCGAATGCAATTATTCACATTATGCAATTCAAATTACTTTATACAGTTTACAATTTGCTGGCTATTGCGCAAACTTGGTCGATAATAGGTGCTCTGACTCAATTTCAAAAATGAATTATTCTTTTGTAGGCTACATAGCCTGACTACAGTAAACACTGGGCTATTTATATGCTTTTCTGGGATGGCTACTCCAGAAGCATGTGTTTTAAAACAACTAACACAGAAACTTGCCTCACAAGCTGCTGACTGAATACAAAGTTAATGTGTTCATTGCTGTAGCCTAGAATAACAGCGCAAATTGATGTAGTCTAATTTACCCTAACATGTGTAGAAGGTATTTGAATTGGTTGTTTTGACTTAAAAATTTGAAGGTTACCAGGTTGTTAGTTACATTTATTTTTAATAAAATGTTTGATTGTATTTAAAGTAGCCTATCGTAGGCCTATGACTACTATGAGGCCAATAATAACCAAATTAAACCCTTAGCGCACATCCTATTTAAAACTTTATAACTCCAGATGTGAGCATCACAGAGACTTGAAAAATGGCTTAAATAAAGCAAGACATTTGTACCATTTACAATACTGATGTAGATTAGTTTATATTCATAATTTAGAAAGAAATTAAGTGCTACAAATGCAATTGTCTAGGCAAAAAAAAATAAAAAATCTATTTGCTCTTTTTTAGTTTGCAATGAAATACTGAGAGATCAAAAACTCCTTGACCACAAGTGCATCAAATCTAAGGGTGGATATGCAGAACTACTAAAGATCTATTAATCAAAAAGTAAGCAGTGTACCCAGTGTCTCCAAATCTATTCAAAATGTCAAAATTATGCATTGCTGTAAATTACAACATTATCATGTATTTCACTACAAATCAACTGTTTTGTCTGAAGGAACTCACTGCTGCATCAGTACAGTGGCCTAAAATAGCAAAGGGTCTATAAGCATATCTCTCCAGAAATGAATAAAATGCTTTTTGTCCATTATAAACCATATACATGTGCCCCTTATGAAGGGTTAAGGCGAAACACTGATATCAGATTTTAAATTTTATCTGTGTTCAGTAGATAGGGACAGAGACAGTAAATCAATGATACAGTTCTATCTGCTTCTGTCTTACTCCAGAAAACGATGTCAGCTAGGTCTATCAGCAAACATACGGCTTAGCTATGTCCAGAAGCAGGGCCGTCTTTAGGGGGCGGCAATTGGTGCGGCCGCGGAAATTAATTAATTAATTTTATTATTATAATTTTTATATATAAAATATGTAAAAAACATGTATGTTTGTGACACAAGGAATACATAGCTTAAATGGCATTTTTGAAGGTTGACGTAATGATGTTATAGGAAGTACGAAGCACTGATCCCTATGCAAAAAAATAAATAAATAAAAGCAATACCTATGCTGCTCACAGTACCCGTAGCCAAGCCTGACTGCGTGGTAAAATGGCAAGCAACAGCAGAGATTGAGACAAATTTAGAAAGTATGAGTCGGGAGTGAAAAAAAGAATCAAGAATAATCGTGCGATTTCATTTTTTAACGATAACAAAGCAACAGATTTTAACAACAACGGTGTAGCATTTGTGAGGGGAATCGTAATCTTAACGGCAGTTTAACACCTAAGGGGAGACCTCCCGATAAAATAAATCTCAGGTCTATTTACTATACGAAGTACACAAACATTAGGGTTGGCTATGATAGTTAACAGCTGGGCCCTGCGTGGGTTTACTCGTCCCAGGCCCCGCCCACCCCTTGAGACGGCCCTGCCCAGAAGTCCTCAATAATAATAGTATTTTCCAAGAAATTACGAAAAATCATTGACAACATTTCGTCAGGTGCAGTGTCTTTTACTGCTACCACATAGTGAATTCGTAAGTGAATGTGGTGATGAATAAACTTTGATTATGCTGACCTATAAAAGGCTATTCCAAAAGCAAAATTGGACATGTTATAATCGTTAGAAAGCTTATACGCTCACCTATTGAATAAATGAAGTGTCAACCAAGCCAGACTATACTAAAAAGGGCGACAATGCCGTAAACAACAGGTGAGGTATTACGCACTGTAACGCACAGCTATTTTGGAAGGTACCCAGGCGTCGCAAATGAGCTTATATTTCACAAACGGATTGTCCAAGACAATATATGACCACTCAGTCTCAAAAGGGACATCTCTACACATAAAACCAATGGTAAGGTTGTATAATTATTCAATATTTAGTCCCAGATATTGAGTGTAGAATGACATGGTATCATTTCTTTTAACTTTGTCTTGTTTATTTTGTTATTCAAGGAGCAAAGTTTTCAGTGGTGTATTATCCTAGGGCTATTGTCGGGTTTATCTTGTTGCTATGACGGCATACGATTTTTGAGTGGTGAAAGAATATTTTTATGAATGCCCAGATAGACAATATTGTCCATTATGTCATGGGTGGGGGTGTATTTGCAGATGAGACTGCAGGGAGGAGGTGTGTGTTAAATGAACGACCAGAGCGGCATAGTAGAGCTTCAAAACTCTGTATTCGGTATAGTTGTTGTGTATCGTCTACTAATGAAACTAAAACAACTCATACTTTGGTTGCATTAGCACTGAATGTCCGAGTTCAGCAATCTCAGCACGCCGGTGTGCAGACCACTAGGGGCTTTGCGCTAAGAGGTTAAGGGGGTGTTGTAGACAGGACAGACCTACTAATTGTTTGTATGATGCTAAATTTAGAACCATGGCGTTTGCAGGTGACATATAGCTACAGTAGTCTAGTTTTTAAAAAAGTAGTTAAACAGTAAAAACGCCACAGCAGTCAGCCGTAGTGTTGTGTCATTCGCGAACGATTAATTCAAAAGAATGAACCATTTGGGTGAATGAACTGAACTAAATCACTTCCTGAAACGATCCGTTCATTTCTCAGTCAGTTCAGTTGAGCTCTCAGTCAGTTGCAAGCGAATGTGAACTGGTCGTTCACTGACTGACTATCGTTTGCAGACTATCAGTTCAGTGATTCGTTCACTGAAGGTACTACGGATGTGATGGTAGGCTACACTGAAGTGACGGTACGGTTTGTATACACGGCTTCGTTCCTCTTGCTGTAGTGAATGCAAGGAGCGAGGAGTCTCTGGGGAGGAGAGTGGGTACGGTATGGAATAATGGATTAAAAATTGATAATAATCAAACATCACTTTTAAGTGTGCTGTCTATTTTCAATGAAATAACACAACTTTTTAACATGTCTCAAAGAAGTAGCCTACTATTTCATCGACTACACTTTATGAGAAAACGAGGTGTCTACTTAGCCAACGTATATCAGATGCATAACACGCAATTCCTTGCCACACCTTGCCAGAGCCTGAGGTGGTCCTGAGACTCTCTGTCGTTCAACGGTCCCAAAGTCAAGCCAGTGAGCCACCCACAATATAGCTGCAGTGAGCACAAATTCTTTTGCAAACAAGACATGGTCAAAACCTCATATATGGCTGGCCCGAACCGGCCGACCAATGGTGTAACTTCATCACTCAGTCACTCAGTCACAGACATGCGCTGTGTAACTTCATCACTCAGTCACTCAGTCACAGACATGCGCGGTGTAACTTCATCACTCAATCACTCAGTCACAGACATGCGCGGTGTAACTTCATCACTCAGTCACTCAGTCACAGACATGCATGGTGTAACTTCATCACTCAATCACTCAGTCACAGACATACGCGGTGTAACTTCATCACTCAATCACTCAGTCACAGACATGCGCGGTGTAACTTCATCACCCAGTCACAGACATGCGCGGTGTAACTTCATTACTCAGGTCAAAGACCAGGTCAAAACATAGTATATGGCTGGACCTAATACACGTGATCCGGCCGACCAGTGGTGTAACTTCATAACTCAGCTGACTAATGGTGTAACTTCATCACTCAGTCACAGACATTCGCGTTTGTAGGGCTGGCCCCACTTATGCGGTCCAGCCAAAAATAATGTTTTGGGCTTTGTTGTGTATTGTATTGTGAAGTTGTTTGTGAATTCGTAGTTTTGAATGGACTTCAATGGGAAAATTAGCTTTTTGGCAGCAGAGACTTACTAAACTGCAATACCTGGAGTAACTACTGGAGTTTATGAGCTTCATGGCAATTCAGAATGGCAATCCCTTGTTCCCTGGAGTGAGTACTTGCAGCAGTATTGATTACTTCATTTGTAGTTGTTTGTTAAACAGTATTTACATTTAGCAACTCTCATGGAAATGTGTGGAATTGCACATGTTTGTGTCACGTTACAAAATTTGGACTACACATTTTCCTACACAAGAATGTGAGAAACGTCCCTTGCGTTGCTCGTTGTGTCATTGCACGCATTCTTTACGTACAGTATGTAACAAGCCTGAGTCTGATCATGACAGTTTTGGAACATGAACTCTGCTCAACGAGCATGGACATGGCTGATTCCTACGTCATGTTGCACTAGCTGCTTGGACCCTGCAATCGCCGCTTTGTAGCTATATTTATTATTATTCAACACTGTTACTTCAACACCCACAATGGTAAATAGACTGCATTTATATAGCGCTTTTATCCAAAGTGCTTTACAATTGATGCCTCTCATTCACTTATTCACACACACATACTCACACACCAACGGTGAAAGGCTGCCATGCAAGGTACCAATCAGCTCGTTGGGAGCAATTAGGGGTTAGGTGTCTTGCTCAGGGACACTTCGACACGCCCAGGGCAGGGGATCGAACCGGCAACCACTCCGACTGCCAGACAACCGCTCTTACCTACTGAGCTATGACGCCCCACTATGTCGCCCCACAATGCACTTGCTTTGTTGGGCATTCTCTGGAGTTGAGAGGGGTGGGTTTGGGCATACATATTGAAATTATTTTAGCCATATCAACACCGCTGTTTTGTGCTTTTCGGCTTGGCGAACACCATTTAGACAGTAGAAGTTTGTGCCATTGAGAAGTGTAGAAAAAAGATGTGGTGCGCTGTGCCTGGCTGCAGAGTGAAGAAAGCAGAGGATGTTGAATATCATCATTTTCCCTCAAAGAACATTGACAAATAAAATGAATGGCTGGCAGCAATATGAAAAAAGATAAATACAATAATTGTCCTGTAGAAAAATACTCCCAAGTTTGAGTATGTAGCCATCATTCATTTTACACCTGATTTATTATGAAAAGGAACCTCTATTCCGAACTGACAGGGACAACCGGAAAAATAAACTGAAGGACAGTGCAGTATCATCTGAGTTCCTATGGATTACCAGTCTGAAAAGATATTATAGCTTACCTGCTTTTAACATTAACTTAGCTGTTTTTAACTAAGCTGCCTAAATTATCTAACGTAATTATGATAACAGAACTTTAGTTAAAAGCACCTTAGATAAAAGCAGCATAGTTATCATAATGTTACCTAGCTAGCTAACGTTGTTTCTTTAGGATGTGATGTGTAATGTTGCTAGCTATGTCATATGAAATTCATCAGAATTTCATATGACATTTCTGACACACCCTCTTACTGCTAATAAAAGTCATAGGTAGCCTACTGACTGGTGACAAAATGGCTAATTTACTACAAATATAGATGTGACTTTATCCAGGGGAGTTCTCAGGTTTTCTCTGGAGTATTCCAGCTGTCCCCTCATGTTTAATGACCTGAATTCATTTTTTCATCCTCATTGGCTCCTTTTTGCATGTGAGGACATAAAACTTAAAATCAGGGGTTTTGGCTTTGTTATTTGTCCAACCAAACACACATTTCAGTTTTTATGATCTTGGTAACCTACTAACCCTATGGAGTGCAACGGATTGTTTTCTCCCATCGTGGGGGCGTGGCCTATTCATGCCCTGTCTCTATACATGCGTGCGAGGACAAAAGACAGTATTTGTATTCTCAAAAAGGCACAGGGGAGGAATAGCAAGAACTGTGATGGCTCTTGGGTACCCCCAGCATTACATTACAGGCATTTAGCAGATGCTGTTATCCAGAGACGTACACAGCTTTTACATAGTATCCATTTATACAGCTGGATATATACTGATGCAATGCAGATTAAGTACCTTGCTCAAGGGTACAACGGCAGTGTCCTACCTGGGAATCAAACCTTTCAGTTACAAGACTAGCTCCTTACCCATTATACTACACAGCCGACCAGACTTTACTCATCTTGCTAGTGGAAATATGCAAAATTGATGGTTCACTTCCAGTGTTTCCCATACAATTAATTTATATACATAATAAAACTTAAGTGAGTGAAGTCTGTTTCATTAACCCAAAAACATGGCTGATGCTCACTTCAGTTTTCTTATGTAACTACGGATTCTCCCCTGAATTCTATGATGGAGTGGTACTGGGATGTCTTTCATGATAACATATGATAGGCCTACTACTTAAATACAAAGTTTTAGGCTGAAGGGAACTCTGGCAAGGTAGACCCCACAAAGTTTTATAAACACACTAATATAGCATACTCTCTCTCTTTTTTAAAATAAAAAAAGTGTACTTGGTTCACTTTTTAATTATGCACTCCAGGAAAATATACTTAAGTTTTTGCTTGAACTTCTTTACAACTTTTATTACATCAAGTATAATCAAGTAGGTTCCGCGAAAGTGATTTTTGAGTTTTATTGACTAAAGAATAGTAGAATAGTGGCGCTTTATATAAAGTTCACATGTAGCCTACAGTTTTTAATTTTTCCTATTTTATCAAAAGGGGTGCAGCGCTATATGGTTTTGAACACTCCACGCTATGATGACATTATAAACAGATTGAGCATGATTGAAGAGTTGTTTTTTTTTTTGATTGACAGCAGTGATTAAATAGTTATTTGGAATCGAGCGGTTCCAAAGTCTGCTTTTAAGATGTTCAGCTCTGAACTGAACACAACGTTTGCTACTAGACCCTCTTGACTACATGTAAATTATATTAGTGTTTAAATTAATATTATTATTGAAATGAGATTATAATACATGACAAATTAGCTAATGATAGGTCAGCTACAGTAAACGTGAATCACAACAGACAAGAGCTCTATACTGTTTAGATTAACGATCACTCAATACAAAGCAGTTAACTATATTAATGAATTAAAATCATGCATTATTTATTGAATGCAGGATCTCTACTTCTAAATTACAAAACAGAAAACACTATACAAAACATTAAATAATGGATTATGAAATACCAGAGACCGATAATCCAGACCTTGCCATACTATCACCCCCTTCAAATTTAGCTGGATGAAAGGAAACCAGCTAAAAACACACAACCAAGGAACCACCACCAAAATAAAAAAAGAAAAAACTATTCTTCTCAAAAGCTCCAAAACCAAACACAACACACTACAACTTCTTCCTGTGGCCATCTTAAATACCTTACCCAGCATGGCTTGAGGATGTTTGCCCTGATTGGGTGATGCCAAGTTAAAGTGTAGGAGAGAAGGGAAGGGGGGTCAAACTCATTTATGAACAAGGACTGGCCTACCTAAAGATTGCATTCAAATTTAATGAGGAAATGGGAAAGGGAAATTTTAGGCATATAGCCATGCAGTGTCTCCAAATCCCAATATGGTGTCCTGTGTCTTCTGGTTAGTCTCTTCTGAGGAGGTTAGAAGGTGATTGTCTGATTAGGGTATCAGTGGATTTGAAATTGCCCCAATCTCATTTGCTTTGATGCTTGTTACAGGGAGGCCTGGCCACATTCTTAGAAACAATATAATATTGTATCAAATTCACTGTTTCCCTCTCTAAGGTCATAATCTAAGCACTACATATCTGACAGATGCATGGTAGGTGTGATCTAAATATAGTTACAGTGTATAGCCTTTTTTCCAACAATGGTATTTCTCAATATAATTGTACCGGCATGTTAACACATTTCTGTGCTTGCGGTTTAGGCACTCTTCATGATATGAAGAAATTTTAGGATATTGAAATGAAAATGTTCTCTTTACTTTTGACAGAGATGAGTAGCCTATAGAAAAATAATTATTTAAGGCAGAGGAGGGGAGAAACAGCACCACAGATGTTATAGTAACAGTGGTATGGTTAACAGTTACTTTAATCAAATTTAATTTATGAAAATCATTGTGTTGTCTGGAGATGAGAGCATTTTGAATATCAGGCACCATGCCCTTAACTTAGAATTTGTATATGATTGTATTATCCTCCAAATCATTCTGATAGTATAAAGGTTGTTCATAACAGAAACCATTACTGCAAAAATAGTTTTAGTTCATGGGTTCCTTTTGAATTCCGTTCATTCTCTGTGTCACTGGTACAACTTGACATGAAAAGTGCCGTAGCCCACAGATTTCATTTTCAACTGGAGATACGGCCAAAGTAAATATATATATATATATATATATATATATATATATATATACACAAAAAGTACCCTAACAAAAAATAAATAAATAAATGAAGTGCATTATGCAAATGAAAATTTAAATTTCAAATGACCATTAATTAATAAGTAATCTTATTTATAGAACTCTTGTGTAACAGCAAAATCACAATTGAGGTTAAGTTGTTATACTGTATATCAGCATGGCTGTGAACTGAACGTGGAGGTTGAGAGATTCTCCATTTTCCAACTTAATACACAGCTCTAATATACTGCTGTTTGTCTACTTTTCATGGAGGATCAGTTCTAAAAGATTTAAAAGTTTTTTATTAATAAAAACTTACCACTACATGAGCTTTGGCTGGCCATGTTTGCAGGCAGGTTTGTCAGTACAGGTCGTGTTGATCAGTCTGATACACCAGTGTTGCGGTCTCTGTGTTACAGGATATGCTGCATTATACATGTGCCTGTCTTTATACACAACTAGCTTCCTGGAAACACCCAGTGTGTGTCACATACATATTTTGCTGTAACACGAAACTCTTTAGTGATATTGATGTGTAAACACCTCACAGCTAGACCAATGAGGGTTTGTAGCTGGAGGGGAAGGTATCGCGTGTTCTCCCTTGGCTGGTGTGATTCAAAACCGGAGATGTTAGTTATTTTCCTCTGTTCGTAAGAACAGGGCAAAATTATAATTAAGAATGCACTGGTTCCGTTGCCACGCGTTAGATATGAAGGCGCTGCTTCATATCCCGCTTAAAGCTGGCCTGAAACGGATCAGTAGCATTCAGGTTACTCTCCGTTCGTAAACGGGGCTATGCTGTCATCAGAGATATATCCGATCTGTCGCCGGACTGTCAATATTCCAATGGGAGCATCAGAATATTCACAAATGCGCGGAACAACACAACAGATATATCCATGACCACAGCAAGAAAGCGTAACAGTTAGCCTACTAGGTTTTACCCTCGTATTAAATCTGACTCCATTTTATATGATAATTTAAAATTTGGGTTTAACTATACGTGGAACTTGGGAGTGGTTACACTCGACTCTATCTTGTGCCATTATTCCTCAATATATGCTCCCGGGTTTAGCATTATTGTTAAATCTCAGTTCGGCGAGGAATCCAGAGGGTAGGAGGCTGACCACCATAATACATGCCTTCCATGCCTGGCTTACATGGATAGTACATAGACAGTTATGAGCCAGGACGGTGTGTATCTATCGGGCTCCTTCAGGCGAATTTGACAAGAACCGGCGTACTACGCCCATGGGTTCTCTTAAGCCAAAACACCAGAACCAATACCACCAATCCCTTAACAGGCAGATCGTGGTCACCTATCTAACTTGAAGACCCCACTAAAGACGTTTTACTGTACTAGACCCCTGATCAGGAGGTCCCCGTCCGAACTGCCCCCCTGAGTATTTAAACGGAATTTCGGCTGAAAAGAAGATAAAATGGATTAGAGTCATGAAGACCACGCAAGTTAAAAATAAGAATTTATTGAACAGGCAGGTAGGTTATTATCTTCAATTTCCAAAATCAATTATAAAGGTTAAAAACAGAAATACAGAGTAAAAGAGTTCTTACCAGCCTGTTTAGCTACACACAGAACATCGAGTATGCGCAGTGCGGGAAGTCGATTGCGATCTTCCTCGATTGCTTTGTCTCCCTTCCTTTTAAGCCAAATCCCGCGTTTGGTCTAGGCGGCATTGCCATAAATTAACCTGTCCGAATCATAAATCTCTAATTCCGGCCCCCACCATTTGGAGGAGGTTGTTAAAACAATTGGTGGGGAAATGGGGAAAAGGAGATGATTACCAGAGAGGACATTCCATTGTGTTAGTTTTTTCCTGAGTTATTGAAACTATGTTTTATTAAATTCTATTTGGTATGAAACATATTTCATTCAATTGCTATAATTTTCCTGAATATGTCCATACTAAACATGTCAAGTGGATGTAATATTATGGTGCAGTTGTCATGAAAATACCCTTTTGTTTAACCATTGTACATGCAATCCATGTTATTATTACATAATGCATAATACAATAATACAATGAAAACATGTGCATGGTTTGTACGGTTTTCTGGGGTTTGTAAATAGGATAAACAGATGATTTAAAGTCCAGATCCAGAAAAGAAATACAAAGTGGAATGTCAGAGGGGCCCAAATGAGGGCACTGTCCCGCCATGTGGCCGGTCATTTCACCCTTTATGACCCCAAAACACCCACACCCACAACCACAGGCAAAGAGACTAGTTCCCCTTATCTTGGTTGTGTCCAGGTGGTAACATTCCAGAGAGCCAAATGGCCTGCCCATTCAGAGGAAGTCCGAGTGACTTATTGTTTTACCACAAGGCTCTCGGGTCCTTTGAAGTACACGCTGCGTCCCAGCATGCTGGCTCGTTCAAATGTCAGCCTTTTCTGGGTCCCAGTATAATTTCCCTCTTACAGATGTTATATTTGATGTTAGTAACAATCGAAAACACAAACACTCAGGAATGTTTTATCTAATAACCTGCAGGACTGCATAACTGATAGGCTAATTGTATTTTATTTATTTCACACCTGTTTGTATTGCTTTTTCAATATTTTTTAATCCCCATTACTGATAGAGCTCACATTCATTTTTGGTTATACCCACCATACACTCACCCAAATTCATTTAAAATTATTAAAAAGGGTCAGGCTTAGAAGGAGCATGAGAACACAATTCTTTTCTTCAGCTGTAGAAGAAGCCAGACAAAAATGTGGAGACATGTAGTCTGTGTTCTCCACACTGACGCGTGGAGAATATTCATGGAAAATATATGCAATGTGGAGATTTTGTAAGTTAAACGATCTTGAAGTGCATGTTTTGTTAAAGATAACCTTTATTGTAGTTATGCTTTAAGTGTAGGATAGTGGTTCAAACTGATATATCGTCTCTCTTTGTCTCACCCCCCCCCCTTCTCACACACACACACACACATACAGTGTACTCAAGTTGAATAGCTATAATGGTTTCTGTTCAAACAAATGCATGCAGGTACATTCTCCAATTTATCTATTACTCTTAAAAATAGGACTACTTGTCAGATCACTCGCTCCTAAAGCTGATCTTGTAAATGAATTGATTGTGGACCATAATCTCAATGTACTGTGTCTGACTAAAACTTGGTTAAGACCTGATGAATATGTTGCACTTAATGAAGTGTAAGGGTGTAAGTGTAAGGGTTTTGTAAGGACTCAGGTGTCACATCCATCAGGCAGAGGGGGTGGAGTTGCAGCTATTTATCACTCCACTTTGAGTGTGGAAATACGTTTTCCTCTTTTGAATTTCTTACTATGAACTCTGTACAGCCTGATCTAGCTAAACTAAGTGGTAGCACGCAGTCCTTTTTCCTTATGTCTGTTTACAGGCCACCTGGGCTTTATCCTGATTTTTTTATTTGCCGAGTTCTTGTCACACCATGCTATTTTGGCATATAAGGCTGGGACTGTTGGCGATTGTTGTTCTTATTTACCGTTTCCCTCTGTAAGGCCAAAATCTAAACACTACATATCCTACAGTACCGATGGCCCAAATTTGGGGGTCTGGCTCATGGACTATACCACATAGGCATCAGCATTTCTTACGACAGGATTATGGAGATTGAGGACTGGATCGCCACTTCTACCTGTGAATGCTTTGTAGGAGATGGAGTGGTGTCTCCAGCTAGCCTCTGGAAAGGGTTGTTTACTGTTGGCGCCCTGGACAACCTAGACCACAACCCCAGCTCAACCATTCCCTAACCTTATTCCACAGGACTGGAATCAGCCTACAAAGACCGAACCTGGTGAGAGCAGGCCACCTATTATGATACCACCTTCTGGATATGAAAAGCACATTCTTCCTGACAGCTACGGATCTGTCCCAGCCGTAGCTTTGAAGACCACTGCTGTTGCAGTGCCAGAGTGAGACATATTTCCAGTCGAGAGCTGCTTAGATGAGGCCAGAGCAGAGGAATACAGCTGAATAGAGCATATGCATGCGCTGCCACTTCTAGAGACAGAAGAACTCACCAGTGGAGATGCCATTACATGGGCTGCCTATCATGTCTCTATGCAACCTCCGGTAGAAGACCCTCCAGCACAATTTGCACTCCTTCCTCTGTTCTATGAGAATTCCGCCAATCCTGCTATGATCAAGCATGGCATGGATGTTGAGAGACAAGCTGTTGAATTTCTGAATCCAGGACGAATCCCAGTCACTACATTTGACCAGCCTCTGTTTTCCCTGGCAAAGTTAGTTTGAACAGTGGAAATGGCCAGACACTCATGGTGAGAACGTGCATGTGGTTATGCTAGGTGGTCTGCACACAGAAATGGCACTCTGGAATACACTCGGGGATGTCTTTGAAGGATCTGGCTGGACTACAGCCCGCACAGAGGCAGAAGTAGCATCTTCTGGCATGGCTGACTTGTATCTGAAGGCAGCACACCTAACTCGATCCAGGCATGCCCACCGAGTGACTCTCTTGACCCTGCACAATCTCCAGAGGGAGGCTTTCATGCTCAGCAAGGGCCCCAAAGATGAAGAGTGTGCCATGGCTTGGAGAAACTACATGCAGAAGAAGAGTCCTATTTTCATGTACTGGGACCTGATCATGAGATAGGAAACCCTCATTCTCATCTTCATCAGTGCTCACAGAGAGAAGACTTTCCCTCTGTATGCGGAAGTCTTGGAGGAACTCACACCGCTGTTCTTTGCCTTGGAATGTGAACTACTCACGGTGGATGCCTGTCCATATCAGGGATATGAAGCCCTTGCCCGACACTATTAAGGATGAGTTTGAGAAGGGTTCTCACTGGGTCCTTTCCAAGACCACAAACAAATTCTCTGCAATCCCATTTGATCAGGCTCACGAGCAGGAGAACAAGATTGTGAAAGGTTTGGGTGGTGTTGTTGGGCTCACAGAAAACCCTGTTGCTTTTCAATGATGTATGCTCTCGGGACCAGAGATGGCCAGGCTGCTGAAGAAATGTGAAGAAGAATACCTTCCCGATGATGACACAGTGATCCCGAAGAACTTCCAGCACCATGAGCAGGGTCTCTCAACACAGAAGACCTTCCAGAAACAGGCTGCCAGCCTCTCTGATACATCAGACGAATGGGCAATCCTTTCTTGGATGATTTCCCATATCTTGTAACTCTCAACAGTCGCAACTGCATGGATGAATCAGTGGTAGCCGCATTGTGCACCATGGAGGATACAGGCAAGAAACAGTTCAAGGACTTTGTGAAGAATGTGCTTGATGTGCGCAGCCACACTATCCATGACCCAGGTAGGAGATCCTTGAGCGCATGCTAACCGAAAGGTTGCAGGTTCGATTCCCAGGTAAGGACACTGCCGTTGTACCCTTGAGCAAGGTACTTCAGTATATATCCAGCTGTATAAATGGATACAATGTAAAAATGCTATGTAAAAGTTGTGTAAGTCGCTCTGGATAAGAGCGTCTGCTAAATGCCTGTAATGTAATAATGCAATGTAATGTAATGCATGGACAAGCTCCTGGCCAGAGAAGAAAGGGATCCAGTTGTCATGGTCCACATAGGGACCAATGACATAGGTAAGGCAGGTTTGAGGTCCTGCAGGACAAATTTGTGGAATTAGCCGAGAAGATTAGGAGCAAAACCTCCACAGTAGTTTTCTCTGGAATTCTACCTGTACCATGTGCAAGCAGAGGGAAGCAGAAGTTTATCTTGAGGTTTAACACGTGGCTACAATCGTTTTGTAGGAAAGAAGGGTACAGGTTTATGGGGCACTGGGATTCATTTTGGGACAGGAGTGAGCTGTACAAACATGATGGGCTGCACCTGAACCGGATGGGTACCTTTGCACTGGGCACAGGATTATTTAAACTAGAGACTTGGGGGGCAGGGAGGATAGAGAATGAAATGGGTAGGGAGGTGCAGTCTGCCCAGATGGAAGCTGTCAATGATACCAATAATACTGAGAAGAGGTTTAACATAGGAGTGTGTGACTGACCACCAGCTTCAGACAGTAGTGTGAATACAATGCTCTTAGAAAATATAAAACAAGGTTGCAGAGGAGGTGAGACTGTTAGACAAGCAAAAGGAGAGGAGGAATTTTTAGATGTTATAAAGGACCTTTTTTTTAAGCACAGTACGTCAGACAGCCTACAAGAGGGGAATCAATTCTAGATCTGCTGTTATGTAATGACTCTGACAGAATTTGTAGTATAGAGGTAATGAAACCACTTGGGACAAGTGATCATTCCACAATTAGATTTGAAGTATTTTGGCAAACTAAGAGGGCCCCATCTAACTCCTTAAAAGTTTAGGCATGCCAACTTTAAAAATATGTGTAATTAAGAATTAAGTAAGGTAGACTGGGTGCAACTTCTCGATTGCAGGACTGTGAATGAAAAGTGGGGCAGGTTCAAAAGGGTTTTACTTGATGCACAGTGTAAATTCATTCCAGAGGTGAGGAAAAGTAAGTTGAAAAAGCAGTCTCCACAGTTGATAAATAACGCTATACGGAAGACTATGAGGAAAAAGAATAAACTGTTTAAGATATATAAACATGACAGTACTGAATGTAATAAGGCTGAATATTGTAGTATGCGTGCTAAGGTTAAAAAAATACTAAGGGTAGCCGAAAGGCAAATTGCAGAAGATGCTGAAAGTAATCCTAAACGTTTCTTTCAATACTATAATTGGAAAAGGAAAGTTAAAGAGGAAGTTAACACTCTGGGGTCTAAGGGTAAAATGAGGCACACCGGTGATTGTGCGATGCTCTGACATTTGTGTAAATGTCATCAACTTTATATACAGTGATTCCAAAGTGTTTCATATCTTTGTTTTCAGCACAAACTCAGCTACAACAATATGGCAGCAGTAAGTAGGTCATAATAATGTGTGGATTGTAAACTGCTCTAAAAACACACAAACTGTAAACAGTAGTTTTGAACATGCACAGGAATGTTGTAATAAAACACACTAAACAATTGTGAATAAGACTTTTGGTCACTGAAATGTGTTCTTCAAGGTCTTGGGTATCAAAAGATGACAAAATATTTTAGCAAATCCAATGAGAAATAAAAATTAAATTGCTAAAAGTTAGTGTTGTGACTACTATTTTTCAACAACAGGTGAGAATGGGAGGGCAAATGGCCTTTCTGTAATGAATATGCATTGGGTAGGAATACCTGCCAGCTAAGTAGGCTATTCACACCTGGCCGCATGCCTCCCCACCACTAAGACAAAGACTCAGTGAGCCATTTAGCAGACAGAAACAAAGGCAACTTTTGATTTTACACATTTATTGTGTATTGAAGTAAACTGCATGGAAGATGAGATGAGACTGGTGTACTCTTGCAACGTCTGCCTGGCCTCTTAGCTAGTGGTGAACTAGGCCGTGTTTCCTGATCAACATCTCTGCAAATATAATAAAAACAAAATTGTTAGGAAATGTGAAATCAAATCAAACTTTATTTATATAGCACATTTCCTTCAACAGGTGAAAATTAAATGTGCTTTACAAAAAAGGGACAAACCACTAACTAATGAAAACAAAATTTATGAAATGTGACATCATATACAAACAAAGAACCAAACAAACACAACCAGACGCAGAGAGGTAGCCTATAATTTTGAGAAGCAATGGTTAGAATCATTCGTAGTGTGGGAATTTACAAGCGCGCATACTAGTGAATATTCCTACAAACACACAGAGAATGTAATACAGCACACATTTACAAATAATGCAAGCTATCAACGAAAAAACATTAGCTTAACTAAATAAACACTGATATTCCAACTAAACTACACGCAACTCATCAATAACAATGCCTCAATCTGAACTAGGCTAGGTCTGTTTAGCTAAGTGGTTATTTTATTGCTATTTCCCGAACTTACTTAGAGTATGCTAATATCGATTCTGCAAGGACATCAGTTTTAGAATCCTAGCCACGCCACTACACGCCAGGCATGAGCTATTTATTACGAATATGATCGAAAAACATACAGTCTACCTGATACTTCTAACACAACCAGACGCAGACAGCCTAGCCTATAATTTTGAGATGCAATAGTTCGAATCGTTCGTAGTGTGGGAATTTACAAATTTACATTGCTGGATATTCCTACAAACACACAGATACGTTGCAATACAGTACACATATTTACCAATATGATCATAAGAAATATACTTACGCATGAAGTTGATCCTCAGCTGGATCAGTTCGCTGTTCGAAATGACACCGCTCTTCATCAGTGTCGGCTTCCGGACGGACCATTTTCCAAAATTAAACGAAATGTTCACCTCAAAAGAAGTGAATTAGGCGACACTCTGTGACATTCTTTCCCGCTTTCGCAGACTTGGCATTTCTCACATGGATCTCGCATCGCCCCTCCTTTAGTCTCCTTCTATGGAGAGTAATTATAATGTTGTTAACATGTGAATGCGATTTGGGCGGACTTCCTGCTGAGCGAAATTCACATAGTAATGAGTAAAGTTTAGCGAAGCATACATGATCTAATTAATCAAATTTGGAACATTTAAAACAATTTATATTATTTGCCAATGGGCGCATTGGAAAGTCGCGATTCTAAGGTTTCTGTCAATGTTTTTGTTGCGTCTGTATGATAACAGCACGTGAAGTTAATCATCCAAATAGAAACGAAAGTTAATTTCATCTTGTCAAGCTCCGCCGGCGGAGCTCTCGACCCCAGAGGGTTAAGGGCATTATTGCCGATGTCCTAAATGGCTACTTTGTTGAGTTGTACCAGAGAAGAGGTTACTAGGCTGGAAGGCATATTCAATACTCAGAATGTCTTGGCAGATACTGAGATAGGGGATATTGAAGTATTAGATGAATTACATAAACTAAATAAAAATAAAGCAGCAGGCCCTGTTGGCATATACCCAAGGGTACTAAAGGAGTTTAGTGAGATCATTTTTAAACCACTGGCAAGTATTTTTAGACAGTCTTTAGAAACTGGAGAAATACAGAATGACTGGAAACAGGGTATTGTAATACCAAAATATAATCAATTGAAAATAAATTGGTTTGCACTCAAAAAAATGGCTACAAAGCTTTAAAAAAAAAAAATTATTTATTTTTTTTATTTGTTTTTTTTCAATTCAGAATCATGCACAAACGTTTCGGCATGTTGGCTTCTTCAGTGTGCAGGTACAATGATTAAGACATTCCACCTTCTTTTGAACAAGTAACAGCTGCCTTTCATTAGGGCTGCTGGCCAATTATTATGAGACAATTCATTAAGGCTGCTAGCCAATCATAGTGAAACAATTAGGTAAACTGGTTAACAAGAGGAAGCCTTGATTGCTCTTGTTAAACAATTTACCTAATTGTTTCACTATGATTAGCTAGCAGCCTTAATGAATTGTTATACAGCTACACAGCATCTCCATTTGCAGTCCCTTACAAAACTTCCGATGTCTGACACTGATTCTAATACCAACCGTAATGAAGAATTATATCCCCCCAAAAAGCGAACTCGTTCATCCATGTGGGCTCACTTCAGGAAAAAGTATGGTGTTGTTGTGCCAATGATTGGACTAATCAAATGGCAAGTAGCCTAACACATTGCGTCTTCATCCTGCGTTAGGGGGATTAAATCATAAATTCAATTTATCCGTTAAAATACATTTTAATCACCAAGTAGTCTACACTTAACAAACAAGACACACCAGTCTGTTATCTACCGTGTGGATTAATTGTATTATACTCAAGGAAAATCAGGGGATGTTTCTGCCACTGCTTAGTGATTAAAACAGATTTTTCTAAATCTAATTTCTCTTTTAATCTCCCTAACACAATGCGAAGAAGCTGTGTGTCACTTTCCAATTGATTAGTCAGATCGTTTGCATGCTTGTTAATCACTGAAAATTAATTTAAACAGTTTGAGATCAATGATTAGTTTAAAGGAAAGTTTTGCGCCCCACTTGTTTCTTCAGTAATCACACTGATTTGTGCTATGCGATGTCTATTTGTGATGCAGCATCCTGTCATACTGCGTAATAGTGGTAGGCCTACATCCTTGATAGTTTCAGTCACCTTGTATTCATGTCTCTGCAATTAGTGTATTGTAACTCTCATAGGTGTTGAGCCTTGTGTTAAATCACTTTATTCCACTCGATAAAGGTTACTGTCACTGTGAATATGGGGTGGTTACGTCGAATGACAATAGCCTATAGCCGTAGTGTCATGGTGAGGTTATTGGAAGGCGGTTTAATTGCGGGAGGATAGCACTGAAGGCCTAGGTGTAAAATACAAGGGCTGCCACTGGTTTTCAAGTAAGCATTGGTTTTCAAGTAAAGAAAACGATGTAATACAATTCCCACGCACAGAAAACAGAAATAAATAAATTAAATACAATGGGAATTATTTTCTCACTAATTCCGTGTCGCGCAACTCAAGCACTACAATGCAGCAGCACAAAATGGCAGCGCCTACACTGAAGAATAAAAAACGTGGTCAGAAGAAAAAACATGAGAAACTAACTCATTAAACGCCAATTTTTTTAAAAGGCTTCGCTCACAAAGAACGCACGAAAGCACATGAAATTGATTCCACACACCTCGAAAGAACATACAAACAAAATGGATTGCAATTTAAAGATAACTACGTCAACATTTTAGCACAACTGGCTAGAAATTAATTATTTAGCTCTAAGTAGCTTGCAGGTGGCTTTGCTAATAGCCGTTATGTGTAGTGAAAGAGTTGCGTTTTTGCTCACCGATATCTCGTTCAAACAGCCGCTTATCCACACACAGCGGTACAGAGTGAAAACGGAAGATGAGCTGTTTTCATTCATGGCGTTTTTCAAACGTTTATCTGGTTTTATCTAACTTTTTCAGAACTCCCTTCCTCAGCAATAGTCCAGTCTCTTCTCCATCCAAGTGCGGTCCGCCTGAACCTAGCGATGGGCGAAAATGAACAAACAAATCTTTTTGAACGACTCTTTTTAGTGTCCAGTATGTACCGGATCAGCCTGTCGAACGTCCAAGTGCTCATCAATCGGACTCTCCCTGCATTTTTCCACTCAAAACTGCTGCCTGCCATGCTAGGTGCAGCGCTCAAAGCATAGCAAGCAGAACAACAAATGAATGAGCGAGAGCGAGATGGAATGAACGAATGAATGAGCGAGTTGAATTGAACTTGACTTGAGACCGACATCCTGCACTCGTGGAAAGAGTTTGAATGTCCGAATTAACAAACAAGTTCAAATGTCCGAATGAACTGTTCTCTCGAACTATCGGACCGTTCGGACTTCAAGTTGAAACGGACTTTGAGCCGAGTCTGAACGAGTTCGAATGTCCGAATGAACCGTTCTCTCAAACTATTGGACCTTTTAGTCGAGTTGAAACGGACTTTGAGCCGAGACAGGCAGCCTGCACTCACTGAACGAGATTGAATGAACTGTTGTAGTGCAGACATAAGTGTTTTTTACACTCGCTGTATATAATTGTATATGATTTATTTATGTCAGTCTACTATATGAAGGTGTAAAGGTACCATTGTTGTGGTAATTGTTTGTTATGGCCCTTCTATGCATTTAGGTTGTTATCTGACCTTTTTTTGTTTGCCAAATAAATGTCATCATTTTTCATACATTTTGTAGTGGAAGCATTACTTTAGAAATTTGATTCTATCAGAGTTGGTGAAATAAGTTGGAAGTTGGTGAAATGATTTCTTGTTGTTGTTTGTCAATGAAATCCTTTTATATTGGAGGTCATGAATTGAATAGACTGCTTCTACCTAACCCCTACCTAGTGTTTCTTGAATAAGGTACTTTATAAAATTAATTGTACTGTTACTATAGCAACAGATGTTCTTGATGCACTGCAGTTGTTACATACATTAAAAATCATTGAGAATAAAAAAAAACAAGCAATGCAATACAGCAGAGGCAATTCTAGGATCAAATTTTTTAGGGGAGGGTCAGCCCCTAATGAGAATGTGACATGCATAGGCCTACAGTGCCTTGCAAAAGTGTTTAACCCCCCTGCCAAATCACTAATTTCATTGGATAACAATTAATACATTAATATTTTTTTATATATGATATTTTAATTTACAATACTTTTAATGAATTACTAGTAAGTAACATGAGTTTTATACCGTTAGCTAGCTAGCTTGTGAGCTCGCTAAAATTACGTTGATACATCACCAAACACATCGAATCAACTGCACAATAATATTGATTTGACCCAACGTTCTCTGTCAGAACATTCAGCAATTTAATTTGCTAACGTTTCAACTTACTTGTGTTTTTCTGCGCCATGAAATCCTAAATTCACTACCTAGCTACATCTCACGAGTTCAGTTTGAAACTAGGGGTGGGGTGGGGTGGGTAGGAACTGTAACAGTGCTGATTTTCAATTTACAAGCATTTAAGCCCTCAGACAAGTTTGCAAAATCGTTACAATCATTAAAACGTTAGAAAGGGCTAAAAATGATTTCAGAAAATAAAATAATAATAATAATTATTATTATTTTTTAGGGGTGCTGAGATTACATTTAGGTGTGCTTGAGCACCCTTAAAAGAGTCTAAAATTGCCAATGCAATACAGTAGCAAGCAACACGTTGGTTAGCCAAGGGATATGTCAACAAGGCAGCTAGCTGGTCACACTAATCCTCTAATTTGAGGTAATTTTTACCTTAATTTAAAAAAGAAAAAAACATATTCATGTAACTACACACACGTGTCATGGTTCTGTGGTTTGTTGCGTTTCCCCTTTTGGGCCGCCAGATTCAGTTTTTAGTTCTGTCCTTTTTCCCGTTTAATCGTATTATTGTTTTCAATTATTCTATTATTGTTTTTGGGTTGTCTCGTTTTCCCTTCCCTCTCTGTGGCCTGATTGTTCATTGTGCCCTCCTGTGTCTTGTCAGTGTCTTCTCTATTTAAGTTCCCTTCTTCCATGACTCAGGTGCTGGATCCTTTGTGTGTGCTTCTGATTGTGTTTCTGCCTTGCGTGTTTCCTCCTGAGAGTAGCTTCCCGTGTTTTTGCCCACGTTCCGTTTTTACGTGCTTTTGGATTTTTGGACTTTCTTTGTTTCCTGTGTTTTGAAGTTTTTCTTTGTGTTTCTTGAGAGTTGCCCTGCGAGGCCTTTTGTTCCTTGCTTTAGTTCCTGTTTTTTAAAGTAAAATCTTTGTTTCTATTTACCGTTTGGAGTTTTGGGTTTTCCCCCTCACTCTGCGTTTGGGTCCTAACCCCCCACTACCGTGACACACACGTACAATATATGTCATATATATTGTAAATTAATGCATATATTGTTTACTAGTTACCATAAATCGCTGTTCTCTCTATTGCTGTTATCTTTGGAACAATCACCCGCCAGGATTGTTTGGAACTATCTGAAGCCTACATGAATCACGTGACCGTCTAGCGTTTTGACCCTCCATTGACGCGATTCTCTCTTTCTATGGCTCTGGGTTAGTCTAGCTAGCTAACACAATGAAACCACAGCAAAAAATAAGACTTTCATTCAATTATTTGTCTCATGAGTGGTAGCAGCATTACAGTAGCATACCCTCTGTTGGGGGGAGGTTTTTCTCTTTTTGTTAGACCAACAACTTAAAATTGTTGGTTGGTCTTTTGTTGCTCCTCTTCTCATTTTGTGCGCCGGCCTGCTACGGCACAACCATGTCTTACAATACAGAGGCGGGAGGGTTGAAAAAATGTTATTCTTTGCTTGCTAATTACATTCAATTGAGAAAACCAACCACTTTATCATGTTTTATAACAGTTAATATTTTTCGTTCATCATGATGATATGATTATTTGGGGGGTTGTATTGGCCGGTTTTGATTATAGGGGGGGTTACAACCCCCCCCCCGTAATTTACGCCCGTGCTCATGGATCTCTTCAAAGAACAGAACAAGTACATAAAGTCTTTTCTCAGTAGTTCAGACTGCTGCTTGCGGATGTCATTCGTCCCTACATGTACAATGACCTTAGTAATGTCCATTAATGTATGTAAGTAATGTATTGTGAATTTGGAGCTGGTCATCCTGGAGGCTGGGTGCCTGTGCCGTCCACGGGGATTAGGGGCTGCCGGTCCAGGGGCATCATTCCTAAAACTGGGCCCGGTACTGGGACCACTCGACCTTCTGGGCAGCAGCACTGGACTGGCTATGGGCTCCAGGCCGACAGTGGACAGGTGTTGCTCCAGATACCCCAGCACATCAAACCTGTTACCCAGTTGGATAGACCCTGGAGGTGGAGTATGTGAGGAGTTCCTACCTCGATTCTTGTCACCCCGGATGCCGATCCAGGCTTCCGAAGGAGCAGGTGTGGAACAGATCCGTGCCTTAGGTGTAGGTCCAAGCCTGGGCCAGGGGTTCTCCTCGAGGATAGAACTGACAATCGGCACTGTAGCTGGAGAGGAACCAAGCCAGGGAAGTGAGGTGTTGTTATCAGGAATGTGGGAGGCCTGCCGTCTGCCTGCATCCCTCCCCCCAATAGCTTAGGCTAAGTGCAGCTACCCTGTAAAAAGTAGATTTTTTCAAAAATGTATTTCTGTCCTCCAATAGAGAAACACAAGTAGGGAACCAGTCCCATATTTGTCTGGGTTGAGAGCAGACCCAAACTGATGAGATACCAACCAAATAGATGGTTGCAGGAAAAGCAGTCAGTTTTCCTGAAGATCTTTACACAGGTATAATAAATAACTAGTGCTAAAATGTAAATATTACATATGTTTATATTCACAGGAAACTTTTAGAGGTGATAGGTGCTGACATCAAATTGCTGAGAGGAATGTCAGTTTCTTCAATATCTTACATTATCAAGTCAACCAGCCCCCAATGGAAGTGACCAGAGAAGGAAGTTACCCTCTTGGCAGTGGCCTGAGCTACCAGGTGAATAAAGCCTATTTCCTAACAATATGAGGCTGAAAATTTGAAAGCATACTGACAACAAACCAGATCTCATTTATATGTCCTAGTCTGGAGTTTGGGATTCTACCTGAAAGTATTTTGAATTTGTTAATTTTAGCAATTGCTCTTTCTACATAAACACTGTGCTTTGTGATCCTTTTTGTTTTAAGTACATCTCCAACAGGCATTTTCACATTTGATCTTTTAAATGGAGGAATGTTCAGCTTCAGACCCAATGCCTCAACATCTTTTTCAATAAGAAAGCCTTTATCTGCCATAAAGTCATCTCCTTTCTTCAAGTACCCACATTTTATGAGATCCTGGAGTAGTTTGGTTATGTTGCACTGGTTAAAGTTTTCCCTGTCTGTGATTGACCCCGTGAACAGAGTGGACACAAATATTACAACACAACAAGGATCACATACGATGAGTCCTTTTAGTGTTAGTAGATTTATAGTCAGAGTATGACCGGCATTGTAGGAGTAGGGAGCTTGGTCTTTCAATTTTTTAATTCAGTGCAATCACATATTGAAAATGTAGTCGAATAGTCTTTCCTGTATTCATATGGCATATTAGACATGATTACATCCCTATGAGTCAATACTGGTAAAGAACTAAGCTTTTTATACATGTATTCTATCCATGCACTGAAAATTATGCTAACACTAGGCATGTCTATATGGATCCTGAAGGAAAGATCTTTTAGATCAAAATTGTTGCGCAGTTTCATGAGGACAAGTAAAAACTGACACAAGGCATGCTCTTTATGTGTCCATTATCCCTTTTGCATGTCAGAGGAATTATTGTTTGTGGACGTGTAATACTATTGAGGATCCCAAAAAGCATACACAAGTTATAAAACTGGTAGAATGTGAAACCTGTGCAATAATCAAAATACCTGGGTACTTTGCTTTGACTCACTGATTCAGGAGTTAGGCCATGATTAGAAGTTGTGGGATGCTAACTCACTAATACAGGGGTTAAACCATGGTTAGAAGTTGTGGGATGCTCTCGCTCACAGATTTGTTTTTTTAGACTCAATTTCTTGCGACTGTGTCTCCAAGGTGGTCTCCTGTTGCGTAATGCATCCGCAATAAGATTCTAGGTGACAATGCATGTATATATATATATTTTAATTACATTATTTTAATAAAACTATTTAAAATAGTGCTAAGAATATTAAAACATATGTTTTAACCTTAAACATTTTGTTTTCAGTCTTAATAATAAATATATTTTAGGCAGAAAATATGGTGTCTGGGTCCATGTTTCTCATTACCGTAATATTTAAGTTCCTGTCAAAATTAGAAGTAGTTTTTAAATAAAGTTTCATTCTCCCATTGTTACGTGCCATGTGTTTCTTTTGTGTGGACTTCCCTACCTTCACCTGTCAATCACCATCCACCAAGTCCCACCTTCACCAATCCCCACCCTCCGTGTCAATTCTGGACAACCAATCAGAAATCGCCACATCTACTATATAAACCCCAACTGTTTGTAACAATGGATGTCTGACTGTTTGTGTTGTGTCTTTGACTATGTTAACCACTCATTTGAACTTGTCTTGTTTTGTGTACACTTCCAAGGCTTGGGACAGGTAAGATTGGGGGCTCCTGTACATATGCCCGTAGGCTATGTTGTGTATAGATTCACTAGTCCTTAGGGGTGATTGCCAACCAATTGTGTTTTCAGTCTGCTAGTTAGAGTAGATAGGCCTTTTGTTTGTGTACTTGATGCACTAGATTAATTTACTCTCTGGTTTAGCTAGCTTGTTTTTCTGTTCTTTTGGCAACATCCAGCATCCGTTGACCCTGGTAGTGTGTGTCTGGGTTGTTGTATGTCTGGTAGTAGTTGTTGCACCTTTTTGTTTGTTATCACTATAAAACACCCGTGCACTGAGTTGCTGCTTTGTCTGTGTTTTTGTTGTTACCATATCTACAGCATTAACATCTCCCGGCCATTAACATCCAGTTACATACCCCATGCACCCCTAGACCCATGGGGTCGTAACACCCATGATGCATCAGTAAGAAGACATTAAGACAGTGGTCTCCAACCCTGGTCGTGGTGAGCTACAGGGTCAGCTGGTTTTCAAAGTGACTCTGCACTTCATGAATCAATTAGAGCAGTTGATTACACAGTTAACTCAACTCACCTGGTGTCTTGGGTTTCAATTGGGTGCTGATTTTAAGGTTAAGACAAAAACCAGCAGACTCTGTAGCTCTGCAGGACCAGGGTTGGAGACCACTGCATTAAGAAGATGGATACAAGGTGAGTTTGTGCTCTCTGTTTTACCTCTAAAAATCTATAATTTCTTCTGTAACCCCTGTACACGACACTATAGGTTTTCATTACTGTTATGTTGATTTATTAAAAAATTGGAAAACACAAAAAATATAGTTATATATCATTTTAAAAGTTTCAAAAGCTTTAAAGTGCTGGTAGCAAAATTTGTGCCGTGTCATCATGGTGGACACAGTTCTTAGCAAAAAGGCTAAGGCCTTCTCATTACCGAAAAACACAATTCTCATTACCATGCTATTTGATTGCCTGTTTCAGTAATGAGAACCTTAATATCGGTAGTGAGAAACTGGTTTTACTATATAAATTAAACTTGAATTATTCTTTTTCTTATCAAACCATTTTTTTGATTAAAATTAAGTTAAGAACTGGCTTAAGTTAATTATTAAGTTATAAAATTGTTGTTATTATTGGGTGGCATTCCCCTTTAAGCTGCACAATTTAATTACTATATTGAAACTTGAAAAGGGAATGGCACCTATATTAGAATATGAAGGCTATTGTAAGCAAATAAGAATGTGTCATTAACCCAAAATGCATTTGTTGTGGAGATTGGCAGACAGAGAGAGAAAGAAAGCAGCATCAAGGGCTGGATGTCAGAATGGGGGTGCTCGTAGAGTATGACACAGATCTCTACCCCGGTATAATAACGCAGGTATATACATACATACTGTACATTAATTACCACCACCAATGCAGAAAAACTGACAAAAAATAGTAAAGGTGCATGGTTCATTACCAGGTGAATTAATGTGTTTTGTTTTTGTTTTTTTCTTTCCTTCTAGATTGTTGGCAAACAGTATGAGGTAGATACAATGAGTTGGGTAGGGGAGAACAGATTTTTCAATCCTGCAGTGAAATACCCCGGCGACAAAATCTGGTATTTACCGGGAGACATTAAAGAGGTTATCCCAGAGCCACTTCCAGTGACATCGTCCAAAAGGCATTTCTGCATTTTGCCAGAAATCTGGGCAAAACATTCCAAATAGTGATGGACAGTTTGAGTCTTTTCTTCGAAGTCGGTGCATTCAAACCGTTCGACTGACTGTCGAATGTTTCAAGTTTTTCCTTTTTTTAGTACTTCCACTTCGTATCCTGAGTCTAACAGGTAGCAAAAGATAAGAATAGGCATACTGAAGTGTTTTTTGGTAGCCAAAACCTTTTATTAATTTGAATTGAAAATACCTTAATGATGAGTCTATTGGTGTTCTGTATATCAAATTGAACACCTGATGCCATGGGAATGGGGCATCAAACATATATTCACAGCTATCCAAGATCTTGTAAGGGGTGGCTATCAAGGTTTTAGCTCTTAAAATGGATAAATTTCTCTATTTATAGTTTTCTTTGACCAATAAAATGTTTTTATATGTGGCTGGCAAACTAGTTCCTGGCCATTTGCTTTACCAATTTCTCTTTGCCATGTTTGTGGTAAGGCCCCAATAAGTTGATGAAATTTTTGTAATGTGCAGACATTGCAATAAATATTGATTAGTTGTTTGTAAGACATAATTTTACCTTTCTTATTTACAATATAATTTATAAAAATAATGCCTTTATCAAACATTTTTCGAAAAGATAAGCTTTCTATCTATCAATATATTAGAGTTTATTATAGCGAATATGATTTGTTGCAATGTTTGTTCTGTATTTTCTGTAATTACCTGAATGTTGCTTATTGTTAATGCTTTTCGTGTTGATACTCAAATCTAAAGCTTGCACAGATCAATTTGAGTCAATCATAGTTCTTGTTCCAACTCATTTGATATTGACAGTTCTGAGGTGAGATAAATCATAGTTGGTTTGTTGGCTGCCTGTGTATCCATCTCTTTTGTTCAAAGCTACATGTAAACAGTCTTCCTACAGTATGCTCTTAATTTATGGTAGCCTAATATCTTCAGTCAAAACGATGTTTGCTGAAAGTGTCACAATAAAATGTTCTATTTTAATTAATCATTAATTGTTAATTGTTAATTGTTAATTGTGATTTGCATAACAAAACGAACTTAGCAGTTTGTCTCAGATTAATGGAATAACTACTATGAAAGTTCTGACATCTCAGAATGTTATCAATGTGTGTGTGTTGAAGAAGATATGCTTATTTGAATGTTGGTACTCCTAAAATCAAGTAGCAGAGAAAATCCCCTTGATCTTGAACTTTTCACACTTCTCACAGGGAGATAATGGGTGGGAACAATAGCTAGTTAGCTCCACCCCAACCACTCCCCCACTAGAGTACCTGTCAATCCTTGCCCATTTAGGATGTACCCTATTTAAAGCTTTATAACTCCAGATGTGAACACCACATAGACTAGAAGAATTGCTTAAATGAAGCAATACATTTGTACCATTTACAATACTAGCTTAGATTACTTTATATTCATAATTTTGTAAGAAATAAAGTGCCACAAATGCAATGGTCAAGGCAAAAAAATCTAAAATGAATTTGCTCTTTTTTAGTTCACAATGAAATACTGAGAGATTGCGGGTTAAAGTATACATGTCCTGGATCAAAAACTTCTTGACCACAAGTTCATAAAATCTAAGGGTGGATATGTAGAACTACTAAAGATCTATGAAGCAAAAACTAAGCAGTGTACCCAGCATCTCCAAATCTACCCAAAATGTCTAAATTATTAACAGTGGTCTAAAATAGCTAAGGGTCCAGAAACAAATCCAAAATCTTTCCAAAAAGGAATATAATGCTTTTTGTCCATTGTAAAGCATATGAGCCCCTTATGAAGGTTTAAGATGAAACATAGATATCAGATTTAAACATAATGCAAACATAGTGTCACACAATGCTGCACAGTACCTAAATGTGTAATAATTAACTCTTGTATGTATTTCTATACTCTGTACACTCGTACGTTTTCTTGTATGGGGATGGGACGATATGAAAACAATTTTCAACCATCCACCACGTTCTGGCAATGTTCCAACACTCTCCTCATAACTGTTGTATGCGTCACAAAAACTATTACATTACAGTATGAAATATCCACATTATATAATACCACAAACCTATTTAAAGACACTCAATTTCTAAAATAACGTATATAACCGAAATATTTTGAGCAGTAATCAGAATCAGAATCGTATTTTATTGCCAAGTACATTTGCACATACGAGGAATTTGTTTTGGTCAACACACCGAGGCAGCCATCTGCGGCGCCAACTTATTAGATAAGAAATGAGAGAACAGGAGGAAGGAGGAGGAAAAAAACAGTCCTTTCAATGAAACGAGAGGGCACTCGTTTCATTGAAACGAAGAAAAACCTCAGCACATAGCAACATCGTAAAAACATTACAAACATTACAAACATTACAACAAAACTCGAAGACTTGCACATGTGGTAGGGGGTAGGGTGTCGGGGAGGGGAAGTGTCGCAGCACAGACACTGGGGGGAGCGCGCAGCCGCTCAGGCGCATCGCATCAACCCTCAGCAGACTGCACTGTAACGGGGGAGGGAGGGGGGGTGGGAGCCAAGAAGGCGTTGAGTAGGAGGTGGTGTGCGTGTTATCTTCATGTGCGTGTGTGTGTAAGTCCATGGACTTCATCTCCACCACAGTCTCAACATTGTCTCTGCCGTCTGATACTGATGACGAGGACACGGCCGTTGCCGTGGAGACGACCTCGAAGAGTCCTGATCCAGAGACAAAGTTCCATAGGAGCAGGGAGGTGGTGGTAGGGCCGAGCATCTGTCTGCATAACAATCCAGGAGAGTGGAGAGATATCAGCCTTCCAAGGCCGATGTGGGGGAGCCAATGAGGATAAGGATTGTTTTGGTTTCAGGCAGACTTCTGCATTTTTCGTCTACCTTTAGTCCTGTGGTTCTCTCAGCGTTGTTCCAATAATCCGAATTAGTGGCCCATTTCAGTGAGCCGAACCGACAACTTCTCCAAGTTGGTATCCGTCATGCGAATTTGCGATCCAATCGCATCCAGTTTGCAATTGAGCTCACAAATCGCTTGAGTCTGAGTGTTGACAGCCCTGCCCGTTCCCTCAATGGCGGGCAGCTTCCCAATTAGTGCTGCCAACGCCTTTGGCATTTTGCGATAAATCAGGATGCTGCCAGCTCCAAACAGCAGAAAGCCTGTTATCATAATTCCAATCAAGTAAACGTCTTCAACATCCTCAACGGAAAGGATCGACAGGCACACGACCCTCCACTCGTTCCAGGAGTCCATCGTGTATCCGGCTGCAAACGTTCCGTCAGGGCAAGAGGGCTCTCCCTGACCCGTTCTTCTCGTCGAGAAAATACTATCAATTGCGTTGAGAGACCAGTTGATCAGATCCATGCTTTTAGGTTTCGGAGAGAAATGCAGAGAGAGGCTCCGGATAGTTCAGACAGACGCAGCACAAGACAAGAGAGCAGCAAGCAGGGGCAGATAAGGGCAGGGAGGGAGCAGAGGAAAAAGCGTCCGCCTTCGTTGAGAGCTTACATAGCAATTATGAAATCATATCTATGTTCATCAGTAGATGGAGACAGAGACAGTAAATCAATGATAGTTCTATCCGCTTCTGTTTTGCTCCAGAAAACGATGTCAGATAGGTCCATCAGCAAACATATGGCTTGGCTATGCCCAGAAGTCCTCAATAATAGTGGAATTTTCCAAGAAATTATGAAAAACGTAATTAGAACAACGTTTCATTGGGTGCAACGTCTTTTAATGCTATCACAGAGTGAATGCCATGATAAGAAAATGTTCGGTTACGCTGACCTATAAAACGCTATTCCAAAAGCAAAATTAGACATGTTATACATCGTTAGACAGCTTATACTCTCACCTACTGAATAAATGAATTGTTAATCGGCCAGACTGTATTAAAAAGGGCGACAACGCCGTAAACAACACGTGTGGATATGCACAGCTATTTCGGACGGTACCCATGCATCATACGCGCGCGTGTATTTCACAAACTTTTGTCCAAGACAATATATGACCACTCCGTCTCAAAAGGGACATCTCTATGCATAAAACCAATGGTAAGGTTGTATATATATTCAATATTTAGTCCCAGATATTGACTGTAGAATGACATGGTACAGTTTTATAAAACTTTGTCTCGTTGGTTGAATTTGCATTAATTACTACATTCGAAGGATCGGGATTTCCTGGAGGGACTAAAAAGTGGCACCGAAACGAGGCACAGACATTTGCGTAGTGATTCGGTCTGGTCGGTGCTGACCATATAGGAACCATTCAGGCACCAGATTTCCGTACCCAACCGTAGTGGCACCAGATGGCGTCCGCCATTGTAGCAACCTCACAGCAAACAAGCACAGGCTACTACCACACGGCTTTATTTATGGGCGGTGGCTTGACCAAAACTAAGTGACAATAGCCAACGAAACCAAACATGATAATCAAACTGCGCCCCCATCACGCCTCCAAAACCCTGCTGTAAGAATCACTAAAACAGCCAACTTTGCTGACAAATTATGAGTATTTAGTGATCCTAAAAATGTTGCTTATTCTATTGAGCGACTTCTTCAACACTTTAACTTTCGTAATATGAAAAAAAGGAAAAAAGTATTTTAAAAAATTTAAAAACCTTTTTTGCCTCCTTGCGTGATTTCAAGATTTGCGACTTGCCGACCTTTCCTCCAGCACCCGTCACAAATGTAAACACACCTTTTATGGATTTAAATTACAATGTCATTGTTTGATCACAGTGTGATCCTAACAAACCGGTGCCTGCCCAGGGCAGATGGGTTCCCCCTCTGAGTCCGGTTCTGCTCAGGGTTTCCTGTTATCAGTCAGGGAGTTTTTCCTTGCCACTGTTGCCCTAGGCTTACTCTTTGCGGGCCGGTTCTCTGTAAAGCTGCTTTGTGACAAAGCTCCTTTGTTAAAAGCGCTATACAAAAAAAAAAATTGATTTATTGATTGAAATGAATTGGTTCTCATTACCAAAATAGGCTTTCTCATTTTCCGTAACAAACTTATCATTACCGTAATGCATCATTATTTTGTAAGTATTATTTTTATGAATATTATACACTGTGAATTAGTAAGCTCAAGTGAAAATATGACAAATTATATAAGTATACATGTAAATATTTAAGATGATAAATACGTGTACAAATTATCACCTCAAAATGAACTACTCAAAAAATGACTCATGTTGCACTAATGAGAAAATTTGTTTAATATTTTTTTTAAATAGTAACATTGCATATTTTTGGTACCATGTTTATCTTTGGACTCTTTAAAAAGTGATCCAGTAAAATATTAAGAAAAATGTATAATTGTTTATTTTTATGAACTACCTACACATCTCTGTATCCCTGGGGTACAACACTACCTACACATCCCTGACTAAACTTGTTGACCAAAGGGTTGGTTTCCTGCATAGATGTTGTTCTTCTAGAGGCCTCTTTTAAACTCGCAGCATTAACAATATTTTGGCATAGGGACCTGGATATCAACTGGGAGGGGATCTACTGGGATACAATTTGTGATTGTTTTATCTCTGCATCAAAGAATACTAATTATCAATTAATGCGTTTTAATTTTGTGCATCAGATTTACCTGACTCCTCATGAATGGTATGAGATGGGCTTGTGCACCCCCCCGAGGCTGGGCTCCACCATCATACATTTTGATTCAGATCTCCCTGACTAATCCTACCAGGTGACCAGGTATCCGTGTCAGTGTCTCCCTTCTGCTCAATCCCTGTCAGTGTCTCCCTCCTACTCAAACCCTGTCAGTGGCTCGACAGTGTCTCCCTCCTACTCAAACCCTGTCAGTGGCTCGTCAGTGTCTCCCTCCTGCTCAAACCCTGTCAGTGTCTCTGTCCTTCTCAAACCCTGTCAGTGTCTCCCTCCTGCTCAAACCCTGTCAGTGGTTCGACAGTGTCCCCCTCCTGATCAAACCCTGCCAGTGGCTCCACAGTGTCTCCTCCTACTCAAACCCTGTCAGTGGCTCGACAGTGTCTCCCTCCTGCTCAAACCCTGTCAGTGTCTCGCTCTTTCTAAAACCCTGTCAGTGTCTCACTCCAACTCAAACCGTGTCAGTGTCTCGCTCCTGCTCAAACCCTGTCAGTGTCTCCCTACTGCTTAATCTCTGTCAGTGGCTCGACAGTGTCTCCCTCCAACTCAAACCCTGTCAGTGTCTCCCAACAACTCAATCCTTGTCAGTGTCTTGCTCCTGCTCAAACCCTGTCAGTGTCTCCCTCCTGCTCAAACCCTGTCAGTGTCTCTGTCCTTCTCAAACCCTGTCAGTGTCTCCCTCCTGCTCAAACCCTGTCAGTGGTTCGACAGTGTCCCCCTCCTGATCAAACCCTGCCAGTGGCTCCACAGTGTCTCCCTCCTACTCAAACCCTGTCAGTGGCTCGACAGTGTCTCCCTCCTGCTCAAACCCTGTCAGTGTCTCGCTCTTTCTAAAACCCTGTCAGTGTCTCACTCCAACTCAAACCGTGTCAGTGTCTCGCTCCTGCTCAAACCCTGTCAGTGTCTCCCTACTGCTTAATCTCTGTCAGTGGCTCGACAGTGTCTCCCTCCAACTCAAACCCTGTCAGTGTCTCCCAACAACGCAATCCTTGTCAGTGCCTTGCTCCTGCTCAAACCCTGTCAGTGTCTCCCTCCTGCTCAAACCCTGTCAGTGTCTCCCTCCTTCTCAAACCCTGTCAGTGTCTCCCTCCTGCTCAAACCCTGTCAGTGTCTCCCTACTGCTCAAACTCTGTCAGTGGCTCAACAGTGTCTCCCTTCTACTCAAACCCTGTCAGTGTCTCTCTCCTGCTCAAACCCTGTCAGTGTCTCCCTCCTTCTCAAACCCTGTCAGTGTCTCCCTCCTGCTCAAACCCTGTCAGTGTCTCCCTCTTGCTCAAACTCTGTCAGTGTCTCCCTCCTGCTCAAACCCTGTCAGTGTCTCCCTCCAACTCAAACCCTGTCAATGGCTCGACAGTGTCCCCATCCTGATCAAGCCCTGTCAGTGGCTCGACAGTGTCTCCCTCCTACTCAAACCCTGTCAGTGGCTCGTCAGTGTCTCCCTCCTGCTCAAACCCTGTCAGTGTCTCTGTCCTTCTCAAACCCTGTCAGTGTCTCCCTCTTGCTCAAACTCTGTCAGTGTCTCCCTCCTGCTCAAACCCTGTCAGTGTCTCCCTCCAACTCAAACGCTGTCAGTGGCTCGACAGTGTCCTCATCCTGATCAAGCCCTGTCAGTGTCTCCCTCCTGCTCAAACCCTGTCAGTGTCTCCCTCTTGCTCAAACTCTGTCAGTGTCTGCCTCCTGCTCAAACCCTGTCAGTGTCTCCCTCCAACTCAAACCCTGTCAGTGGCTCGACAGTGTCTCCCTCCTACTCAAACCCTGTCAGTGGCTCGTCAGTGTCTCCCTCCTGCTCAAACCCTGTCAGTGTCTCTGTCCTTCTCAAACCCTGTCAGTGTCTCCCTCCTGCTCAAACCCTGTCAGTGTCTCCCTCCTGCTCAAACCCTGTCAGTGGCTCGACAGTGTCCCCCTCCTGATCAAACCCTGTCAGTGTCTTGCTCTTTCTAAAACCCTGTCAGTGTCTCTCTCTTTCTAAAACCCTGTCATTGTCTCACTCCAACTCAAACCGTGTCAGTGTCATCCTCCTGCTAAAACCCTGTCAGTGTCTCCTCCTGCTCTGACCCTGTCAGTGTCTCCACAGTGTCTCCCGCTTGCTTAAACCCTGTCAGTGTCTCCCTCCTGCTCAACACCTGTCAGTGTCTCCATCCTACTCAAACCCTGTCAGTGTCTCCCTCCTGCTGATACCCTGTTTATAGGTCTTGTTTACTGTTGGACCTATAAGTAATGTTACTTTTAGATAGGTAGTTATGTTAAATGGCTAACATGCCCAAGATTTTTTTTTTCTTCTTCTCTGAATTGTATGTTTCATTGTATGTATGTATATATGTATGTATGTACCACTTATTGTAAAGCGTCTTTGATGGCATGAAAAGCGATATATAAAATAAATTTATTATTATTATTATTATTATTATTAAGATTAGGGAGCTTTTGTATTGAAGTCTGTTCTCCCATCAAGATGTCTTCCCCTCTATGCCAACTGATGTTATTGTTTGCAGCTGAGCTAGCTTGGTAATTCACCAGCATTTATTTCAATCGAGAACTGAATTGCATGCTATATAGCTACGTGTAGCCAACTTCACTAACAAAGCTAACAAGGACTGTCTTCCTCATTACAGTTCACAGATTATAAATCAAAGAATAACTGAAATATTTCAATAATTTATTTCGAACTCAATACCTCAGGAATATTACAGTGTAATATTACACTAATCAACCCCTAACTATGGTGAACAAGTACAACACTAAGTTTACCCTGCCTGGAATAGGCTTACCGGGACCCATCCCTGGAGCCAGGCCTGGGGGTGGTGTCCGCAGGTGAGCTCCTGGTGGCCGGGCAACCCACGTTTCTCAGCCGGGCCTAGCCCGAAAAGACTACGTGGGACAGCCATGACACCACCTGCAAGGTTCAGGCTAGGGGTCGGGTGCAATGCCCGTCGGGCAGGGGGCAAGAACAGGGTAGATCCGTGCATCATCTGCCCAGACAACGGAAAATGATTCTTGGCACGTGGAACATTACCTCTCTGGTGGGGAAGGAGCCGGAGCTGGTGTGTGAGGCTGAGAAGTACCAACTAGATATAGTTAGGCTCACCTCTACACACAGTGCTGGCTCTGGAACCAAACTCCTGGATAGGGGGTGGTCTCTCTCCTAGTTGTTCAGGGTGAGAGGCGCTGGGCGGGAGTGGGGATACTGACAAGTCCCCGGCTGGTGGCCACTCAGTTGGAGTTTACTGCAGTGGACGAGAGGGTCGCCTAGATGTGACTGCATGTGGCAGAGAGGAAAATTTGACTGTTATCTGTGCTTATGTGCCTAATAGCAGTTCAGAGCATTTGGCCTTCTTGGAGAAGGTGGGAGGGGTGCTGGAAAAGGCCCCACCTACTGACTCCATTGTCCTACTGGGAGACTTCAATGCTCACTTTGGCAATGACTGGGTAACTTGGAGAGGCGTGATTGGGAGGAATGACCTCTCTGATCTGAACCCGAATGGTGTTATGTTATTGGACTTCTGTGCTTGTCATGATTTGTCCATAATGAAAACCATGTTCGAACACAAGGATGTTCATAAGTGTACATGGTACCAGAACACCTTGGGCCAAAGGTCAATGATCGACTTTGTAGTAGTTTCATCAGGCCTGCGGCCATTTGTTTTGGACACTGGAGTGAAGAGAGGAGCAGAGCTGTCAACTGATCACCATCTGGTGGTGAGTTGGATCAGATGGCGAGGGAAGCTGCCAGACAGAATAGGTAGGCCTAAACGTGTAGTGAGGGTCTTCTGGGAACGCCTGGCAGAAGACTCTGTGTGGACTGTCCAAAACCCTTGAACGAGCAGTTCTTAAACAATTAACCTCTTTTCTCCATCAGAACAACCTGCTAGACCGTCACCAGTCTGGCTTCCGATCCAGGCACTCAGCAGAGACTGCACTCCTAGCTGTGACGGAGGCACTTGCCACTCCTCTCCACCTTGGCTGGGATGGGAATTGCCGGGACTGCCCTGTCTTGGTTCACTTCCTATCTTGCAGATAGGACCTACCAGGTCACCTGGAAGGGGTCTGCCTCTGCTTCTCATCCACTTGTTACGGGAGTGCCGCAGGGATCTGTACTGGGTCCTCTGCTGTTCTCCTTATACACCAGATCTCTTGGTTCAGTTATTAATTCACATGGGGCGACATAGCTCAGGAGGTATGACCGATTGTCTGGCAGTCGGAGGGTTGCCGGTTCAAACCCCGCCCTGGGCATGTCGAAGTGTCCTTGATCAAGACACCTAACCCCTAACCCCTAACTGCTCTGGTGAATGAGAGGCATCAATTGTAAAGCGCTTTGGATAAAAGCGCTATATAAATGCAGTCCATTTACATGGCTTTTCCTATCATTGTTTCTTTCCCCCCCTCGGCCACACAGGTCGATGATAAGATCTCTTCCTGCCTGGCTGACATCTCCACCTGGATGGCCAGCCACCATCTGAAGCTCAACCTCAACAAAACTGAGCTGCTCTTCTTCCCGTGCAAGACCTCCTTGCTTCGTGAACTCTCAATCACGGTTGATAGCACCACAGTGACTGCCTCTCACTCTGCCAAGAGCTTCGGGTGGTCCTGGATGACCAACTGGACCTCAAGGAGCACATCAAGGCAACATCACGGTCCTGCAGATTCCTCCTGTACAACATCAGGAGGATTCGACCATACCTGACGACGCACTCCACCCAGCTGCTCGTCCCGGCTACGGTGACCTCTCGCCTTGATTACTGCAACTCTCTCCTTGCAAACCTGCCAGCTTGTGCCATACAGCCACTACAGATGATTCAGAATGCCGCTGCCCGACTCATCTACAACCTCCCCAAATTCTCCCACGTCACTCCTCTGCTGCGATCACTTCACTGGCTACCGGTCGCTGCCAGGATCCGGTTCAAAGCCCTGACCCTTGCCTACACTGCCGCCAACAGGACAGCCCCCATCTACTTGCAGGACATGACTCAATTCTATGTGCCTGCTCGACCACTCCACTCTGCGGCAGCAGGGCGCCTTGTAACCCCTCCCACCCGCCCAAAGGGATCACAGAGCTTCTCCACCCTAGCTCCCCAGTGGTGGAACGAACTCCCCGTCCCTCTCCGAACCTCCCCCTCACTATCCATCTTCCGCCGTGGCCTGAAGACTCATCTCTTCAGACTATACCTAGACTAACCACCACCACGCTGTATAAAAAAAAAAAAAAACCTTTTTCCTGTCACTTGTTACATGTTGCCCCATCCCTGCACTTCTTGGTAATTTGTATTTGTCCTAATACTGTAGCTTATTCTTCTGCCTAGTTGGCTTTGCAGATGTTAGACCAGAATAGTGTTCATTGTTCTCGGCTAGAAATAGCTGTACAAAATAAGTAATTGTACCTTACTGAACCCATGTTCAGCAGTTGTCTACGATCGTGAAAATGCACTTTTTTGTACGTCGCTTTGGATAAAAGCGTCTGCCAAATGAATGTAATGTAATGTAATGTAATAATTTCAACTCTCACCTCCGAGAGAGCTTTTCCCATATCCCAGAGGAGGTAGGGGACATAGAGTCTGAATGGACCCTGTTCAAAACCTCTATTGTAGAAGCTGCTGCTAGAGGTTGTGGTCAAAAGCTGGGCGGTGCATGTCCTGACAGCAACCCAAGGACCTGCTGGTGGACTCCAGCGGCGAGGGAGGTTGTAAAGCTGAAGAAAGGCATTCCCAGGCCTGGTTGGCTCTGGGAACCTCTGATTCAGCAGATAGTTACCGGCAGGCGAAAAAGGCCGCAGCTGCGCCAGTGGCAGAAGCAAAAGCCAGAACATGGGAGAGGTTTAGAGAGGCCTTGGAGAAGGATTTTCAGTCGGCCCCAAAGTGGTTCTGGAAAACTGTTCGGCACCTCAGGAGGGAAAAGCGGGAAACTGTTCAGGCTGTTGTCAGTAGGAATGGTGAAACTTTGACCTCAACTGGGGATATTGTCGAAAGGTGGAAGGAATACTTTGAAGACCTCCTGAATAAGACGGACAGGCCCTCATTTTTGGAGGTGGAGCTGGAGCAATCCGGGGGATAAGAGTTCATCTCTGTGGCAGAAGTCACTGGGGTGGTTGGAGAGCTCCTCAGTGGCAGAGCACCAGGGGTGGATGAGATTCGTCTGGAAATGTTGAAGGCTCTGGATGTTGGTGGTGTGTCTTGGCTGACACGAATCCTCAATGTCGCGTGGAAGTCGGGAACAGTGCCTTTGGAGTAGCAGACCGGGGTGGTGTTCCCCATATTTAAGCAGGGGGACCAGAGGGTTTGTTCCAATTATCGGGGAATCACACTCCTCAGCCTCCCTGGAAAAAATGCGTACTAGAGTGGTTTGCAGCTGAGTGTGATGCGGTCAGGATGAGGATCAGCATCTCCAAGGCGGTGGTTATGGGCCTCTCCCATAAAAATATGGTTTGCCCTCTTCAAGTAAAGGAGGAGCAACTGCCCTAGGTGGAGGAGTTCAAGTATCTTGGGGTCTCATTCACGAGTGAGGGGGAAAGGTATTCAGAGATCGACAGCCGTCTTGGTGCAGCGGCCACTGTATCAGACAGTGGTGGTGAAGAAGGAACTGAGCCAAAAGGCAAAGCTCTCGATTTACCAGTCAATCTTCGTTCCTACTCTCACCTATGGTCCTGAGCTATGGGTAGTGACTGAAAGAGTGAGATCGCGAATACAAGTGGCCGAAATGGGGTTTCTCCTTAGGGTGGTAGGGCTTATTCTCCTTGATAGGGTAAGGAGCTCAGCTATCCGGGAGGACCTCACAGTAGAACCGCTGCTCCTCCGCATTGAAAGGAGTCAATTGAGGTGGTTCGGGCATCTGATAAGGATGCCTCCTCGGCGCCTCCCTCTGGAGGTGTGCCGGGCACAGCCACCGGAGAGGAGACCCAGGGGTAGACCTAGGACACACTGGAGGGATTATGTCCAAAGACTGGCCTGGGATCGCCTTGGGATCCACCGGGATGAGTTAGCGGAAGTTGCTGGGGAGAGGGATGTATGGGCTGCTCTGCTTTCCCCTTTGCCACTGCGACCCTGGCCTGGATTAAGCGATTAGAGAGAATGGATGGATGGAATATTACGCTATATTTTATTTGGCCATGGGTGAGGCCCTTACCGTCAATATCTGGGACTAAATATTGAATAAATATACAACCTTACCATTGGTTTTACGTGTAGAGATGTCCCTTTTGAGATTGAGTGGTCATATATTGTCTTGGGCAATCCGTTTGTGAAATTTACAATTTCATTTGTGATGCCTGGGTACCTTCCAAAATAGCTGTGCGTAATACCGCAAGTTGTTTACGGGGTTGTTGCCCTTTTTCGTGCAGTCTGGCTTGATTGACAATTAATTTATTCAGTTGGTGACCATATAAGCTTTCTAACGATGTATAACAGGTCTAATTTTGGTTTGGTTAGTGGAAGTTGCTGGGGAGAGGGACGTATGGGCTGCTCTGCTTTCCCCTTTGCCACTGTGACCTGGATTAAGTGATTAGAGAGAATGGATGGATGGAATATTACACTATATTTTATTTGGCCGTGGCTTTATTTGAAGTGACGTACAATAACTGCATACCGAAGGACAATGGTACAACTACAGAACACAGGTCAGATAAGGTAGCTACAATTCGCATAAAGTACCACTTATCCATAGCCATCAACATACTATATACATATAATGCAGTATATCATTAAAAATACGTTTTCAACTTGCACAAATGCCAAGTTACTCTCACTTACAAAGCACTGTCTATAAGTCATTCATTCAAACTGGCTAAATATAGGCCTGCCATTAAAAGTATTGATATCAAAATGACGCCAAGTTACTGTACTACAAACAATATAGGCCTATCTCCCACAGAAATTAAAGAAGCGGTATTCCAAAGCAATGCTACCCAATGCCTCCTAAATTGTTTCAAGTCACTTGGCCCTGTGTTTTTCAATTTTATCATCTCACAATGTCGTCATTCATGCTTTGTGTCACATCAAAGTGTCAAATAACTACATTTTCCTCATGCAGGATATTTAAATGAATGTATAAAACTGCTGGTGAATACCAACAGGAAGCATATTCCTTCAAAAAAGATACGTTCATACTTGGTTGTCAAGTTCATTTCAGTAAATGCACAACTGTACACAAATGTATTTGTAATTTTGATTATTAATTGAAGTTTCATTGGTCGAATAGTCTAGATGTAATTTTATGAGACTGATTTGTAATTGTGCGGTTATACTGCTTCGCCTACATAAGTGGTGCCCAATGTGAGAATATAGACATATAATCCCGACATAAGTTATGCCCTGTGTAACGCTATATTGTCATTTCTCCGGAACAGTGAATTTTATACAATATTATATTGTTTCTAAGAATGTGGCCTGGCCTCCCTGTCACAAGCATCGAAGCAAAAGTGATTGGGGCAATTTAAAATCCACTGATAACCTAATCTAGGCAGACAATCTATGGGTCTCACCTCCTGCAGATACAGGACACCATATCGAGGGTTGGAGACTCTGCATGTCTACATGCCTAACATTTCTCATTCCCATTTCCTCTAAGTTTGAATTCAATCTTTAGGTAGGCTAGTCCTTGTCATAAATTAGTTTTGACCCCCCTTCCCTTCTCTCCTACACCTTCATTTGGCATCACCCAATCAGGACAAACATCCTCAAACCATGCTGGGTAAGGTATTTAAGACTGCCACAGGAAAAAGATTGTTGTGTTGCTTTTGGTTTTGGAGCCTTGGAAAAGAAGAGATTTTCTCTTTTCATTTTGGTGGTGGTTTCTTGGTTGTGTGATTTTAGCTGGTTTCCTTTAATCCTGTGGTGCTTAAACTGGAAGTAGGTGACACTTTAGCAAGGTCTGGTTTATCCGTCTCTCTCTCTCTATTTTCTGGTATTTCTAAATCAATTGTTTGTTTTGTATAATGTCTTCGGTTTTGTAATTTAGTAGTAGAAGTAGTGAGCCTGCATTCAATAAAGAATGTATGATTTCAATGCATTATTCTAATTGACTGCTTTGTATTGGATTAAATTATTTAATCTTAAAACCTGTGTAGAGTTTGTTTTGATTTCTTGGTTGATTCCACCAGTTTCATATAGACTGGCCTATCAATGAATTTGGAGATTTAATTCATAGTTCTCATTTTAAACATAATTATTAAATAAAATCACATAAAATATATTTTACAGGTTAGGTGAGGGGTTCTAGCATGCAATATTGCTTGCGTTCAGTATTCATAATGCTGAAAATTTTAACAAGGGCATTGACTGTTGGAACCGCTGGATTCTGAAAATAAACATATTCTTAGTTAATCCTTGCTTGTCCCGTAGCCTTTATCAAAGGAGAATGCACAACATGCACAAAATGTAACTCAGTACAACACGTGACTTCTGTCTACAGGATGTCACACTTTGAGGTTTACCACGCAAAATTTCTGCAATGCAGGATTGGCAACACTTCAAGTGCTTAATCCTGTGCACAGTAAGCCTAATAAATGAACAATGACATATAAAATGGTTTGCAAAATCTTACGGTCCTTTTCATAATTGAATTTGGACTTTTATCCAATTAAACAAGCATGCTCTGGACCAATTATTCCAACTTTTTTATAGCTAATGTCTCCAAATATTAAGTTAAAGTGCAACTTCACCACAGCACAAACATTTCTCACTACGAGCTGTGCGTACTGTGTAGTAGTAGTATAGATCAGCGGTCCCCAACCCCCGGGCCACGGACCGGTACCGGTCCGTGGGTCATTTGGTACCGGGCCGCACAAGAAAGAAATGACTTACATTATTTCCGTTTTATTTATTATCTGAGTCTGAACGATGTTTTATTTGTTATTATTTATTCTCTCCGTTACATCTCGGTCACGTGATACATTTCCGACATCCTATTTGTGTGAAGCGGGGTTTTCTGCAGTGACAGCAACCAAAACAAAATTATCGGAGTAGACTGGACATAAGCAACACACTTCGGGTGTCATTAACCTGTTATTTTACCCTGACAAAAAGTGCGGAAGGTGATTTCCAGTTTGCTTTTACTGTATCACGAATGTGAATTACGCAGAACTACCGCATACCTCACATAACTGTATCAAACGTTTTGAGTCAATTACAACGGGCTAAGAAAATCCGGAAGAAAATATTCAGCAACCGAATTAATCCGTTTGAATGTTTTAGTACGTGATATGCTGTCCCAGCACGAATGCTTAGCATTTTATAAAACAAATACTAAAGCAAGAAAAGAACAGAAGAGCACACGTTATAATTCCAAGACGTTGGCAGGCTATAACCAAAAGTAGGCTACTGCGCCGCATAACATACAAGTTTGATTTGAAGTTATTATGAAAATAAATTGGTTTGCGCCTGCATATTTTCAAACATGGCGCCTGAAAATAGACACAAAAAAATCCTGTGAGTACTCGACCAATCAGAAATGTTCAGCGCTGCAAGCTCAACCCAAAAGGTTCCTGTACTTTCGGAAAGTACAACCCCCCAGCAGGAACCTTTTGGGGGGTAAAACAAAGCCCCCAGAACTAAATTTAGACCCTAGTTCCTGCGGTGGAAACGCACTGAGTTCCTCAAAAGGTTCCTAGTTCCGGGGTATAGTTCCTGCGGTGGAAACGCGGCTATTGTCTGCCATTACCCCTAGATGGGACCGTCTCGTTGCAGAGAAACAAGCTCAGGGCTCCCATTGATTTAGCGTTATGGTGAGTTAAAATTTTCATGCACTTTATATTCGTTTTTGTGGTGTATCTGTATCTTATTTTTAAGGCATGTTTAAACGTTACCATAGCGACCAGAGAGCGTTAGGGGGCAGAGAGGATGTTACTCATGTTATGTTGTTGGCGCGATGTTACGAGGACGCTGCTAATAAAGTTGCATACGAGTACACAGTGGATTCACGTTATTATATTTACAATATACCACAGTTTTTTTGCCGGTCGTATCATTTTATTTTGTTGTATTTATCCGCCACACTTTAAAGGCCGGTCCGTGAAAATATTATCTGACATTAAACCGGTCCTTGGCGCTAAAAAGGTTGGGGACCACTGGTATAGATCATTGAGTTGTACCTCGGGACTATTTGTCGTCCTCATCACTACCATGATGTCAGAGAACCCAAAAAATTGAGAAATGACAGTAATGTTCCTAGTTAGCAATGATACACTTGCACACGGAGCCCTTTCCTTGTTTTAATGGCACTATAAACTGAAGCGTGATCCCTTCCCCAGCTTTCAACAAGACGAGTAATCCAGCCTTTTTTTTGTTTAAACAACAAACCACCGTGCTGCTGCCAGATATGCAATAGATACTACAAGCATTGTTTCTCCTGAATATTTTTTCCATTGAGTTCAACAGGAAAATGAATCATGAGAAAAAATGCTTGTAGTATCTACTGCATATCTGTTACATTCACGGCACTGGAGGACCCAAATGCAGAACTTGAACACAGACAAGTTAGGAGATTCAAAACTGAGTGATTTATTGGCAAGGTACAAGAGCAGACAGTGATGATGGAGAGGAGTGAGATGGGAGCAGTTTGTGAGGAGACAGGGCGCAGGGGCATAGCCAGGGGCAGGAGCTGGCTGGAGTCGGACCAGACGCGGAGCCGTCACAGGGCTGGCAAGACGAGGACTGGACTGGACTGGAATAAATGCAGGAGAGTAAGGGTGCGGAATGCGGAGAGTGCAGGTGAGTAACATTAACCTAGATGCCAGGGCTGAGGGCGAGAGTCCACCTACACTGCAACAGAGAACAGACAAGATACGTGAGGCTAACACAAAACATGAGAATCACGAGGGATATGACAATATCTGGCAGCAGCACGGTGGTTTGAGGCTCATTTGCTACCTTTGACCCTTGATGACTTAAAGCCATTTAGCCAACAAATGTGTTCCATACTGTATCAGCATAATGTACAGCTGAATCTAGCCCCACGTTTCAGCCCCATTCATTTAATTGACATAACGTTATTGTATATATACGATGTGGATCAATAATAACATTATGATATGAGATTAAACCAGTGATAATACCTTCTTTAACCACTCATCGCAATCCCTCTAGTGGTCGGCACCGGCGTGCCTAGATTGTTCAACTCAGACATTCATTGCTCCTACAACCAAAGTATGAGTTAAAAACATAAACTCTTTGTTCTAGTTTCATTAGTAGACGATACATGACGACTATGCTGAATACAGAGATTTGGAGCGCCACTGGTCGTTCATTTAACAAGCACCCCCTCCCTGTCCCTTTTGAGATTGAGTGGTCATATATTGTCTTGGGCAATCCGTTTGTGAAATATACACACATTTGTGATGCCTGGGTACCTTCCAAAATAGCTGTGCGTAATACCACAAGTTGTTTACGGAGTTGTCGCCCTTTTTAGTACAGTCTGGCTTGATTGAAAATTCATTTATTCAGTTGGTGACCATATAAGCTTTCTAATGATGTATAACAGGTCTAATTTTGCTTAGATTAATAGTGAAATATGTGATTATGTTGTGATTTACAGCAATTCATAATTTAGACATTTTTGATAGATTTGGAGACACTGCATACACTGCTTAGTTTTTGCTTCATAGATCTTTAATAGTTCTACATATCCACCTTTAGATTTGATTAACTTGTGTGGTCAAGGAGTTTTTCATCCAGGGCATGTATAGTTTAACCTGTTTTGTATATGGGATCTCTCAGTATTTCATTGCAAAATAAAAAAGAGTAAATTCATTTTTGCTTTTCTGCCTAGAAAATTTCCTTTGTGGCACTGCATTTCTTCCTAAATTATGAATATAAACTATTGGTATTGTAAATGGTACAAATGTCTTGCTTCATTTAAGCCAATTGTCAAGTCCCTGTGATGCTTAAATCTGTAGTTATAAAGCTTTAAATAGGGTACACCCTAAAAGGGCAAGGATTGGCCAGATTTGAGATGTGCATGAAGGGGTTACATGCATAATCCCTATATGGTAATACGTGCTAATACAATTAGATGTTTATTGAATCTACCCTATTCACAGATCCTGTGTATCGCATCACACACAAATTCTGTGGCATTGTATTGATATTTTTCACTATTAATAACCACAATTGCTTGACAAAACAATCAAGTTAACCTCCAGTGCAACCATTTTACATCATCTACCCAAAGTGAATTCCTTGTCTAAAATAATGGCAATCACTATTGGTCTATTGTGCCACTTTTCCATCGCATGGTACCAACTCAACTCGACTCAACTCTACTCGACTTTTTTGGTTTTCTATCGGGCAAGAGTTGTGGAGAGTACCTGGTACCTGGTACTTTTTTTGGTATCACCTCTGTCGAGGTTTCAAGCGAGCTGAGGCGATATCAAAGTGAAAACACTGCAGACCACAGGTTGGTCAGAGAGAATCGTCACTAGGTTAGTTTACCCTCTTGCGTCACCTTTTATGCTAATGAGCAACCAGATTTGTCTCGTCATCTGAGCTCAGATGTAGGATCTCCCAGACTCTCCTGTTTTTTTTCAGCAGTCTTTTGTCTTGCTGCCTTCAGCCTCTTCTGAAACAAAATATTGTTCCTGTGTGTGTCGCGTTGAAGATGATGTCACGGCAGTTTCATGCGGCGTCGTTATGACTGTTACAGCCCAAGACTGCTGAGTTATAATAACCGGCTGTCAGCCCAAAAGCCAAACACGTTTAAAACACCACAACATTCTTTCGCAAGAATACGAAGTATATTTATTACACGACACGAAGACAAAAAAACCACATACAATCAGGTAGATAGGGCAGAGCCAGGAGATCTAACCTAACACTCACTGTCTGAATAGAATATAACTTCAGGCCTCACTTCCGAGGATGGCATGAGGGAAAGGACAAATTAAGGGGAGAAAGGGGGAAGTAAGTCTTCTGGTCCGCTGCTACCCTACCCTGACTAACTACAACAAAAAGGTGCAAAATAAAAGAAAACCTTACTACATGGTCTATGAAGTATACAAACATGATATTTTGACAAAGATCAATATTGACAATTAAACAAAAAAAAACAAAGCACAGTAGTCAAAGCTTGTAGCATTTCTACAAGAACAATGAGAGAGTGAGCTGTCCCGAATCGCCATCTTTTATGGGGGAGGCAATTTGGCAATTTGCACCCGGAACCAACGAGCGCACACGCCCATGCACGCCCCCGTTGCAGCCTGCGGAGAAAGAGTGACTCCTACTGGAAAAAAGAAGAAAAACTACAAAACTAATTTCCGCATAAATAAAAAACAGGAGCACATAACAATGACGACTAGCTACATTGACGGGGGTACTATCTGCAGTGGAAAACGAAGTAACTTTTACCAAAAGCAAGTAGTCGAGCCGAGTTGTGCCAGGTACCATGTGGTGGAAACGCGGCTTTAACAGATGGGTTCTTCTTTAAACAAGTGAAATCTTTTGTGTGGTTTTTACAACATATTTCCATAGTTGAGAGAATTTACAACATATTAAGCCATACAAGTCTTAACAGGCGGGGTTCCCTTTAAGATTTCCTGGTGCAGTCTTCAGTATGCACTCAGAAGGTTCCAGCTGATGGGCAGTAATGGTAGCAAAATACCAGGAAGACCAAGAGGCAGAAGACAAGTATCTTGTGTTGTCTCGCAAGAGAAACCATCGTAGAACTACAACACAACCACAGGAAAAACTTGAGAGAGACAGAGAAACCAGTTCCTCTGACTACAGTCAAATTGCAGCTACAATCTGCTTGTCTAAAAGGATGTGTCTACAAAAAATCCCTTAATGTGATAATGTGCTGTTAACAAAAAGAAAAGACTCATCAACACTGGACCAAAAAGATTGTTAGTGTTAGAGTGTGCTTCTGTCTGTGCATCCAGACGTATGTGTGTGGGCGTATGTGTGCTAGTGTGAGAGTTTGTCCTCCTGTTTGTCTGTCCAAAGGCATGTGCAAAAAGTACATCTGCAAGTCACTCACACAGCCACTCACATACTGTCCTTCATGTGCAGTATGAATAAACCACTTGCTGCACACCCATCAGTCCCTCTATCCATCCATCCATCCATCCATCTATCAATACAGGAGTGCTGTTTAATTATAAAAAGCAATCAAATGTGGCAGTGTTTATGGATAAAGCTGTATGTCTTGCTTTATCCATAATACTGGGACTGGGACAAGGCCACAGGCCTAGGCAGATGTGGCAAGGATTATGGTACATACAGAGATTCTGAGACATATAACTTATCTTCACTACCTTAAAGAATAATAAAACATTTTCAACCTGCGTCTTATTTACATTGTATTTTTCATCATTCCTATCGGTTTTGATAGTATTTCATGCACCTGCTTTGTTGTCGAGATTTTTGAATTTTTAGAGGTTTTTTCCTCAATGTCAGTAGCTTTATAATGGCATTCATGGGGTGTTGTGTATTGAAAATGTGTATTGTTAGTAAGAGCGCAATATAAAGGAGTGAAACTACTGCACTACATATCCCATGAGCTTCTGGGTGATGAAGAGGTCACGCCATAGTAAAAGATGAGGGGACACACACCCTCTCTCTCTCTCTGTATCGCACTCCCGATCTAAACGATCAGGTCTCAAACTTAGTGAAAACAAAGTTAAATATTTATTTAATTCTCATTAGTTCTTCAATTAGATTCTGTCTCCGCCTGTTATTCTTTTTGATTCGGTGCCCGCATAGGATACAACATGGGGAATATGAAGCTTCAGGTTCAGTGTACTTCAGACAAGTCCAGGTTATCTAAAACCTCTCATTTGGGTTGTGAAAAGTGAAAAGGAACATGAAAGTTAAAATTCATTCACCAAAATTAAAAGTAAAACTAATTATTTTTCAACTAGCAGAGGAGATCTACCATACTTACCTATTATGTGCACATGAAAATCGATTGTTTACATCTTTACTGTGGTGTGTGGCTCACCTTTATAAGATAATGTGGAAAATCTAAATCCTAAACCTGCTGCATACACTTTGACAGCCGCCAATATTTATTTGAACCAGAATACACAGACAAGGAGCGATATTAAATTTGCATGCATGCAGAATAGGTAAGTACAGCTGGTCAATCCTGCAAGTTGAAACCCAGTAATTTTTACTTTTAATGATATAAAACAGACTGATGACTTTAGAGAAATCAACTTTGCAAAAATAATAAATGAACAAATATAGGAACACAAGAGAGGCTTTGGTACGAGCTGAGAAGTGTGATAAGCACCTGAATTTAGTTTTCACCAAAGTCTATCTTGTGTTCATTATTTTTGCCAAGTTGGTTTTTTGGTCTCAAGAGCAGGCTTCTAAGTCATCAGTCCATTTTGTGTATTGTGTATTTTGTTAAATAGATGTCATTTTACTGTTGTAAAATCTATATTATTATAAAACGGTGACAAATTTGATCCAAGCAATTACTGAGGTATCTGTATGAGCAGTAACCTGGGGTAGATATTTTTCAGTATTATTAATGCCCAAATACTGGCCTTCCTTAACAAACACAATGTCTTGAGTAAGAGTCAGATTGGCTTCTTACCAAAACATCAAATATCAGACCACATAATATAGCAAAACATCAAAATTAACATTTTAACATTTGCTTTTGATTCAATTTGGTGTGAAGGATTATTATTTAAACTTCTTCAAAGTGGTGTAGAGGTAAAATATATGATGTTAGGTGTAAAAATAAGTAATAAAAACAGAATTTTTTAAAGGCTGGGGAGTGAGACAGGGATTCAGCTTGAGTCATTGTTCAACATTTACATCGATTAACTGGCAAGTGTTGTGGAAATCAGGTTTCACTTGCACGCTTTAGACACTGCATGTGAGACAACAGGCTTCCAATAAATGCGATCTTTGTTAAGTTTGCAAACTGGAGCACTCAATAGCCACACAATCAGCTCAGAGAAATGCTCTTCAGCAATGCTTATAGGCAGCAGTCATACAACATGTTCTAGCCAATTTCCTGTTTACCATTATCTTGCCTGAAACAGACTTAGATGGTTAAGCTTCTTCTCTCATGATTTCCCTTATATGGAGTTGTGGTTTCCTCAACCTCTGCTTTCTGATTTGCACTCATTGGGTAAGGTGGCCTTTTTTAGCAGTCTGCATATTTTAGCAGAATATTTGTGCAACTGTCCCTCAGTGGAAAATTACAAAGGTAGACAAAGGTTATAGAAAAGTACAGAATCCTTGACACAGCTAGAACGTATAATAAAACTTTTCTTCCACATTTCCCCACTTTTGAGGCTTAGCCTCAACATTTACACAATATCCTCATCATCATCTCCATAGGGGTTGATGAAGAAGGGTATGGGGTTTAGATCAGGGTGATTATCATCACCATCAGGAAGGTTGTCTTTCAACAGCAGACAGTTTACTCTAATCAGCTGGATCAGCAGTTTTTATACATCAAATACATAGACATCTAAAGCAGGTAATGATACAAATGATCTCACACGAGTAATACTCCAAACAGCACATACTGGACACTGGTTACACCAAGATTTCCAAATGTAGTTTTAATCCAATCAAACCAGTGCATATCATTTGGGTTGTACTCATGAAATTTGCTTGCTTCCTCCTTTATTTTATCTTCTAAGTCATGGTAAATGGTAAATGGACTGCATTTATGTAGCGCTTTTATCCAAAGTGCTTTACAATTGATGCCTCTCATTCACCCATTCACACACACACTCACACACCAACGGTGAAAGGCTGCCATGCAAGGTACCAATCAGGTCGTTAGGAGCAATTAGGGGTTAGGTGTGGTATGTCCCCAAAATGGTCTAGGGGTACAGGGGTGTAACAAAGGGAATGACTATTTATTGATTAAATGTAATTAACAGGGAAAACACGATGTCGGTATTTTAGTCCTTAATTTATTTACACAATTATTTTATATGCAGAGAACACAAACAGGAGGGGAAACACTGGGCGGTACTAAACAAAAGAAAATAACCAAAAACAAAAATATACAATTTATACAATACAACAATTCTATAAATGAAAGAAACTAACTGACCGAAACCCAAAAATCTTCCGAACATAACTAACTACACTGACTATGCTAAACTGAACAAAAACATACAAGGGTGGTACACACTGTTATCTATATATATATATATATATATCCATACACACAAGTGAAACTATTAACAGTGACAGTAATAAGAAAAAACACCTACCTAATTCCTACTCCTAACCCAACAAAAACCAGCAACCAAACCAGAGACGCAAACCCAAACTCGAAGTCTATTCAGAAAAATACGGTCAATACACAGAAGTCAAAACAGCACTATACAAAGGCGAACAAAAATTCAAATCTAAGTCACACCCGGGTAACTGACAATACGGTCTTATATAGGTGTGGGTCGATTCCTGATTCGCCGCCAGGCAGGTCCGCAGAAGAGGATTGCGGAGTGAACTATAGCACAGACTTGATGGAATAATGAGACAGGGAGAGAACAAAAACCCGGGATGCGTTTCCGAGTTTCGATGTACCTTAACATTTTCAGAAGGTTTTTAAGGTATACCTTTAAAAGGGAAACCACTTTTTTACGAGTGTTTCCCAGACTATACCTTAACAGTTCCCTTAAAGGACACTTCCCAAGGTACGTCATAAGTTGGATCTGGCCTTCACTGTGGTGCTGAAAAGTTTATCAATCGATGCCAAGCGAATCGATTGTCTCACTTGTAAAGGCTTATGAATGACGTTTTAATATAACAAGTGTTGTCATAATCATTTTACATCAATCTAATATTGCAGAAGAGGAAGCTATACCTACTAAAGATCATCTGCTAATCTATTTAAGAGTCAAGACGAGACCATGTGATAGTTTTAATAAATATGTACATATAGGCTACAAAAGATAAAATAAAGAGCATCAATCGGGCCATACAAGCCATAGTCTGGGATGTCTTGGAAGCCCAGTAAAAAGGATATAGGCTACATATGGGTGAATTATTTTGTTCTAATTTTAATTTGTTTTTGTCGCACAATACATAGGCCACTGTAGCAGCATATCCACTGATTCCCGCAGACTTTTCTCTGGAGTTCAAAAATGATCGTAGATGAAAGGCAAAAGCGCGTCTGGAAATTGATCATGATTAAATCTATTCCGGGTATGCCTTATAAATAGGCCTACCTGTTAAAGTGATATGTTCATCCATCTTGATTTGCTATTGGATAATCTTAAGTTTAACCAAGAATATCATTATTGGGTTGTTTACCTAAAATCGGAAAACAACATGGTAAGAAAGAAATGTTCGGTAATGTTGATATTTACCCAGTGCTATTTTGTTTCATATAGGAGGTGTGAGCTAAAAGAAGGGGATGTAGATCATTTGGCTATGTTTGTTCATTATGAGCCACCGTACCTGTATGTGTGTTTATGGCTAGGCCAATCAACATGCTCCAGTTCCCTCTAGTTCGGTCATGCAAGTAGACTCACTCCACGTCAGCTTTGCTCACAAGGGTTTTATATTTTTAGTAAACCGGCGGTTTGTTCCAAGTCAGTGTGATCATTGACTCACACACAAACTAACTAATTTCTACAGGGTATGCAGTCAGAAAAGCCATATCTTCAGTTAGCTCCACTACATATAAATTGAAAAAAAAACTTATTTATTTATTTTTTTTTTTTAATGGATATTTATTATGGATAGGCCCTATACTTAATTACCATCATGATGGGTATAGACAGGTGAAACGACAAAATTCTCATGACGTGCTATGCACAGAAACCTTGATTGGATAATTAAATTTTGTGAAGTTAATATTAAATTATCTGTCATTTTCGCATGCAGATGTGCTACTAGATGCGCACTGTAGTACAACTGTTGATTTGAAAAGCAAAATGTTGGCATAATAAGGCTAAAACTGTGACAGGATGAGTGAAGCGCATCGCTAAGGGACAGCTTACAAGTGCCTCAGACCACCCTTCTGAAGGTATACCTTTCAGAAGGTATACCTTAGCTAAGGAGGCGCTGGGAAACAGCTCGAGACCTAAAGGAAGACCTTACGACGCGCTAAGGAGACTCTGGGAAACGCAGCCCTGGCACGTAACAGGTGTCTTGCTCAGGGACACTTCGACATGCCCAGGGCGGAGGATCGAACCAGCAACCCTCCGACTGCCAGACAACCGCTCTTACCTCCTGAGCTATGTCGCCCCAACATGGATCTCTTCTGAATTATCCGGTATGTAGGTACAACATTCCTGTCTGATGACAGCACAAATACCCCCTACTTTTGCCAAAATGAAATATAATACCATCTGATTATGCAATATGACAGTCCTTATAATGCTGAGTTTATTGTTTACTTTAAGGAGTCCCAGTGTGTTTGCCTTGTTAATGATCTCACAAGCTAATTTCCCTGTGCCATAAGAAGGAAAGACTATGGCTTGGGGAGCTCTGGAAGAGTGCGCAGGTGTGGTACTAGATATGCCAGATAAATGATGTGTGGTTCAGAGAGCACAGAGAGCCACCATGCTCACATGTAGGAATTATTTTACAGGAGATATCGCCCACCCTGACAGTGCCATTTGTGTTTTCAAAGCATACAATTCTTTTTACTGGATGTTTGGCCAGAGATATGAAGGGAGGTGTGTGCGTAATGTCAAATTTAGGGAAGTATGAATTATCAAACCTGGAGTCATGCCCTCATTTTTATACATTTGGATTTGTCTGGACCAACCTCCTCTCCTGTATGTATTCACTCATGATGCCCCATTAGGTGGTATATGGATACAGACCCATATACCATAAATAATGACAGTGCGTCTGGCTGTGACTGTCGGTGTAAATAGTGACAGCGTGTCTGGCTGCGGCTGTCGGTGTAAATAGTGACAGTGCGTCTGGCTTTCTAGAGATGTAGGCCCTGGTTAGAGCAAACAATTCAGCGGCCTGAGCAGAGAGATGACTGGGTAATTTAGTGCTTTCAACAAATTCATGAGATGTGACAAGAGTATATACCACCAAACCTTCTGCTGTTGGAGAACGGTGTACAGAGCCATCAACGAAGGACTGGGTTGATAAGAGGGGTGTCGCTAAGATCGTGGCTTACTGACTCGGTCCATAATGGAGCAGCAGTCATGAGGTTCTCCGTCCTCTGCAGTGGGGAGGAGAATAACAGGGTTCAGCTGAGAACAACGCTGAACATGACATAAGTGACATGAGATATAGTAAGCAACACGTTCTGGTAGTGCAGAAATCTGGCTTGAGTCAGGTAGACGGTCTTTGCCTGTGAAATGAGAGCATGTACAGCATGGGGAACATGAACTGTAGAAGGACACAGATACACCAATTCAGCAGAGGCTAGGACTGCCTCTGTGGTTGCAGGCATGGCTCTGAGGCATTCTACAAGGGCCACTGATTATAATCGCTTGGAGTCGTAGCCCACTGCCCGTTGTTTTCCTCCATTATCTTGTGTGAGGACAGCAGACATGTAGCCATTTTTCTCTGTAACAAAGAGATTAAAAGGCTTAGAGTGGTCTGGCAGACCTACGCAGGGAGAAGATGCTAGCGCTTGTTTGAGATGTTGCAGCATGGTAAGGCCTTCAGGTGTCCACGTAATGGGTTGTGGCATTGCCATATTTCAGGTATAGATCAAATCATAAAGGGGTTGGACTATTTCTGCATAGTCCATCATCCATGGGAGGCAGTAGCCGGCCCTGCCCAGTAGGGTCATCATTTGTGCTTTTGTTTTCAGTTTGGGAAGAGCAAAGATAGCTTTGCTACACTATAGAACACTATACACAATGGATATAGTGACAGATGCAGAAATAAATGTCCCTAACTCAATTATTGTTGGTGGTATAATACAAACTGAATTAGTTGAGGAACTTGAGAAGCACCTAGCAACTTATGGTTCTATTAACCGAGTAGTGCTTATTGATGATTCAAAATCAGAATTTCACCATAACTTGATCATTGAATTTGCATATAGCTCCGCTATGCACACTCTAGGCCCCTACTACCGGTTGAGTACAAGAGCTCAGCTGACATGGAAGTCACCTTCCAGGTGCGCGCCTTAGATTATAGCATTTATACTCGTACAGTAAGTAGTAACGCTACCAAGGGGTATCTTGAAGAACTGTAAACCATTGCTAATAAGAGTGGGAAATCATTTCAAGAGGTGCTCCAGGAGGAGCTGATGAAAATCAGCATGGTGGAGGGTGTGGATCTCCCTGCCGAGGATACAGTGACACCAGCTGCAGAGTCTGAACCAGAATGTCATAACCCACCAGAGAGTTCTGAATCGACAGGCGCCGGTCAGGAAGCCGAGGAAGTTAAAGCACCCTCTCAGGTAACACGGACTCCTCCTATTCTGCTTGGCCCTGTTTCACCTGTGCTAGTCAGGAGCTTGCCAATGGTACTTCCGCCATCTCCTCCACTCCAACATGTTCAGCCTGGATCAACTAGAGGCGCACAAGCATTATCAACGCCAGCTGATGGACAGAAGTTTTCAGTCACTGCTAGGTCACATGTAGTGTCCCCGCCTGCTAGCGTGAATAATCAGACGCAGCCTGCTGTGTTGATATCCGCACCATCACCTGGCATGTCTGCTAAATCAAGCATTCAGTACTAAGAACTCCTGTCTTCTGTCACATCACACCACTCAACCAGAGTAAGTAGTAATGTTGACACCACTGAAATGTCCCGTCCAGCCCTCACAGTGAACGATGTCAACCCTCCTGCTGTGCAACGTGTGGTCATCGAACTCTTCATGCGAGCCAATGACACCATGTCTCCCATGTACTCTTCATTTCGTCTCCGGCCTTTCTCTGGGAAGATTCCCCGTCCTGACAGTGAACTGGACTATGACACCTGGAGAGCAAATGTCGACTTGCTGCTGACTGATCCATCCATGTCCGACCTACATAGAACACAAAAGAACACAGTTTGTTGCCGGCTACTGATGTTATCAAACATGTTAGCCCTCAAACCTTGCCATTAATGTACCTCCAGCTACTAGATTCAGTTTATGGTTCAGTAGAGGATGGAGATGAGCTGTTGGCCAAGTTCATGGGAACATTGCAGAACAATGTTGAGAAGCCTTCTAACTATCTAAACCGCATGCAAGTCATCCTGAGTGCAGTTGTTAGAAGAGGTGGTATCACAGAGAGTGAACAAAATCATTATCTCTTAAAGCAGTTCTGCCGAGGCTGTTGGGATAATGGATTGATCACCGAGCAAAGGATGAATAGACCACCTTCTTTTGCTGATCTGGTGCTACTCATTAGGACAGAGGAAGACAAACAAGCGGAAAAAACATAATCATATGAGGAAACACCTTGGGCTGCATAAGCAAAGCTCCACTGTCCCCAAGCCATGGACTGCAATGACGGCAATGCACTGTCTGGCTGCATGCACTTGTGTTGCACATGAGGGAGAAACTACTGAGACTGAGCTGCTGAAAAAACATATTCATGAGATACAAGCTCAAGTTGATGTTATGCAGACCACGACTTCCCATAAGGCCAAGTCTAACCATTCTGAAACAGCTGAAATTGACACACTGAAGAGACAGATTGCTGACATTCAAGCCCAAGTTGCTGATATGAGGCCAGCGGCTCATGAAACTAAGAATGACCGTCCAGAAGCAGCCGAGATTATGAATTATGAATGACAATGAAGCATCAGCTTGCCAAGCTTCAAGCCCAGGTGACTACATCTCAAGCTCAGAGTCATCGGACAGTGACGCCAGCACGATCACGAGAAGGCTCCATGAAAGTCGAGCACCAGCCTATTAGCAAGAGGGTAGGTGGGCGGTCCAGTTCGGGGGAACCGACAGCCAACTGGCCCCATCCCTGGTACTGTTTCCGCTGTGGAGAGGACGGACACCTTGCAGTGAACTGTGGAAGTGAACTAAATCCTCTTTTGGTTGAAGAGCAGAAACAGCTGCTTAACACTAGAACGGTCAAGATTCCGTACAACCTTAAATAGCCAGGAACGGTCAATATGACATGTAAATAGTGGAAAACATTGCAAATAATGTCAACAATTGTGAAAATAATACTTTAGTTGTGTCGGCGCAGGTCATAAGAAACGTGAACACACCATGTTTGTATGTCAACTAACATAATTATGTATTTATTAATTTAATCTTAGTAGTAGGTTAGGCTACATGCTATAAAAACATTCAATGTGTGTGTTTTTTTTAAATAAAATAGGCTATATATTCTCAGTTGTGGCCAAAAATACACAGAATGGTAAAACAGAAAACATGAGAATTTAAACACTTTATAATCCTTGTTTTTTTTGATCCAATGAAAGAAAAAATACCTAAAATGGTATATTGACCGTAATATTTAAATGTGTACACATGGCATAAACTGTTGACAATGGCAAAAATAATACTTTTGTTATATTGGCGGGTCACAAAAAACATGATGCCAATGTTTGTACCCTATGTCAAATATAAATAAATCAATATGTTATTGTGTTTTCATCTTAGTGGTACATGCTGTAAAAAAATGATAATGTGCTTTTTGTAAACGAACACCACATTTGAAATATATTGTTTTGTAGCCAAGAACGGGAAACAGAAAACGGTAAAATACTAACCGTTGTTATGGTGAAACAACAATGCCCAAAACCTCCAAAAACTGTCAAATGTTCACTAAAAAACGAATGTTCAAATACAAAGTAATAGCGTAGAACGGAAAGAAAAATAGCCTATAGAATAGATATGAACTATTTCAGTGTGATAGACTATTGCGGCTCACTGCGCACATCAGTGGTGTCGCTAGTTGGACCTATATGCAAGTAGGCTATACGCCTTGCGGAGACGTCTTTTCACAATAACATTACAGGCAGCGTTCAAAATGATTAAGCATACAGGCAAGATAAACAACGGTAAATTTGACCGTTCTTGGCTTTTTAAGGAGTAAGTGTTCATAATATTTTTTCCTTCTGCAATATTGATATTCAAATGATATCAGAATGTTCAATACACATGTTTAGGAAAAGTCACGAAGGGGGAGCCATATGGCTTTCATCATGGCGGAGATGATATTTAAAGTGAAAACGGTCAAATTGACCGCTGCGGTCATTCTAGTGTTAAAGAGAAGCAACAGCAATGGGACCATCAGAATAGCATCACTGACACCCAGCGGTTAAACTGCTAGCAGCAGTTGGGAGACAAAACAAGTGCCCTAGAAAAACTAAGAGAGTAACCAGCAAGTGTGCTTATGCCGAAACAGCATCCATCAGCCTGTCATCAGGGCTAGTAGGAACAACATGCACCATTCAAGTCACTATTGAAGTCAAATGACTTCTAGACATGGTGTCTCAAGTGACCACTATTCCGCTGTCATTCTACAAGAGTCACTTACCTCATCATTGCATGAAGTCCCTGGATGACCTTTTGGAAGTAGAGGGAACCAATGCCTTATCTTGGGTATGTAGAATTAAGCCTGATGTTCCCAGAGGAGTTCTTGAGGACAGAGATCCAAGTGCCCACTTTAGCGTTGGTGGTCCCTGATGTGAATAACATACCTCAAATTCTCATTGGCTAACATTCGCTGGATGTACTCTATTTCAGCTATGCTGAAGGAAATGTAGGTCGCCCTGATCTCTTCATGGCTACAGAGTAGTTTTGAAAATCCTAGAAATGTGACGACGACAAGCGTGCACTGGTGCCCTGGGATGGGTGAAGGTACAAGGTAATGCCCCTGAAGTAGTGCCAGCAGGCAGCACAGTCGTCCTTGATAGGCTAGTCCATGTAAGTGGTGCTCACTTTGAGAAATGGGTTGCCGTGGAGGCTTTGTCAGTGTCTTCCCTTCCTGGTGGATTGTGAGTGGCTAGCTCCCTGTGCACCTCGCCTGTTAAGCGTCCTTTTTGTGTGCCCGTTCTGCTAAGGAATGAGACTAAAAACGACTTCACAATCCCTCCCAAGACAGTGTTGGCCGAGATCCACACTATTCAGCAGGTGACGGGAAAAGAGCATTCCACAGACCCAAATACCCCCCAGACCGGCAAGATGGATTTTGACTTTGGTGATTCCCCTTTGCCACCTGTGTGGAAAGATCGGATCATGAGGCAGCTCAATTCCATGCCTGAAGTCTTCGCCCTTCATGATCTGGATTATGGCCACACTGACAAAGTGAAGCATTACATCAGACTTAGTGATGATACCCCTTTCAAACACCGAGCTAGACCCATCCATTCACAAGATGTAGATGCAGTCAGGAAGCACCTCCAAGAGTTTCTAGATTCCGGTATCATCTGTGAGTCAGATTCCCCATTTGCATCGCCCATTGTTGTGGTTCGGAAGAAGAATGATTCTGTGTGTTTGCGTATCGATTTCAGGAAACTGAACTCACAGACTATAAAAGATGCCTAAGCACTATCAAATTTGGAAGAAGTGTTCTCCCTGTTGACGGGCTCGAAATGGTTCTCAGTCCTTGACCTAAAATCGGGCTACTATCAGATCAAGATGGAAGAAGCCGATAAACAGACTGCATTTGTGTGCTCCCTTGGATTTTGGGAATTCAACAGAATTCCACAGGGAATAATAAATGCACCAAGTACATTCCAACGACTAATGGGGAGATGCATGGGAGACCTTGTGAGGTCACAATTCTATTAGCCTAGGATGTTTGCAGATGTAGAGCAGAAAATCAAGACGTGCGAATGCTGTGTGCGCAGGAAGACCCCATCTGAGAGAGCAGCTCCCTTGTTGAACATCAGGACCAGTAGACCTTTGGAACTGGTCTGCATGGATTTTCTCTCCTTGGAGCCCAACTGAAGTAACACATCTTGGTACTTACAGATCATTTCACTAAGTACGCGGTTGCCATACCAACTTGAGATCAAAAGGCACAGACTGTGGCAAAATGTTTGTGGGACAGCTTCCTAGTGCACTATGGTTTTCCTGAAAAACTTCTGAGTGACCAAGGCCCGGATTTTGAATCCCGCACCATTAAAGAGTTGTGCAGGATCGCTGGTATTAAAAAAGTGAGGACCACACCGTATCACCCAAGAGGAAATCCAGTAGAAAGATTTAATCGGACCCTCCTGTTAGGCACTCTGGAAAACAAAGATAAGTCTAATTGGCGAGAGTTTGTCAAACCTCTAGTGCATGCCTACAATTGCACAAGGAGTGATGTGACTAGGTTCACACCATATGAATTGATGTTTAGCAGACAACCTCGGTTGCCGGTTGATTTAGCATTTGGTCTACCTGCCAGCAGTTCACCTAAGTCACACTCACAATATGTGCATCTAAAAATCCGTCTAGAAGAAAGCGACCGAATCGCCGCTGAGAATGCCTTGAAATCAGCTGAACGCAACAAGCTCTGCTTTGACAAATGAGTTGTTGATTCCACCCTTGAGGCAGTTGATCGCATCCTTGTGAGGAGTGTTAGGATAATAGGAAAACATAAGTTGACAGATAAATGGGAACCTGACAGCCATGTGGTGGTCAAACGCGCTGGTATATATGGTCCAACCAGAGGGCAAAGATGGTCTGCTTCGGACACTACATCGTGATCTATTGCTGCCCTGTGTATTCTTACCTGTTGCGGAGTTAGAAGAACTCCCAAAGCAAACTGTCAACAGACCTAGAACAAGAGGGCAGTCTAGTATTGAAGTCACTGATGAGCCTGAGATGACAGAAGAAAATTCAGATTCTGAAGATTACTACAACTATTCACATGGACAAACATTGAACACTGACTTAATTGAAACAAGAGTCTTGACCCAGTCAGAATCAGTACCCTCAAAGGAAAGACAACTGACTAAGGAGACACACCGAAACATTGTGGTTCCAGTTGAGGTTCATCCTGCTCCCATCAACCCTGAAGAAAAGAAGGACTACTTCATTTCAAGACAACTGGAGAGAGAAAAGAGGTATTCGTCAGAAAGAAGAGCAGCAGAGAGATGCCCTGTAGAGCTCATTCCATCTGGAGTTGAGAACCCCCTAACTCTGAGAGATAACGCCTCAACAGAGCTCAGTCCAAGCGGACTTGAGAACTCTCTGGTTTGGAAAGAAAACTCAACAACTGCTGAAAGAGAAACTGCGAAGTTCCTGGAATCAAATTAAAAAGTAGGCTACATCAGCAACCTGTGCCGACGTCACTAAATCAAACTTGTATTGCATTAGTAATGAACAATATGACAACGTGATTGACATAGTATGTTTGTATAAACGGAGCCCTAGAGTGCAAAAAAAAAAATTGACAGGCTGTGTGCAATTTAGTGCCGAGGCCGGCAACAAGGAGATCCAATTTCATTATACAACCGCTTGGCTGAATACTCGACTCTGATTGGTCCATTGGTGGGCATTATTTCTCAGTAAAGGGACACCTTGGCCTTTTAACAGTTCTAAAATCAATGCGCCACAAAATCCAGCATTCTAAAGCAGTTTAAACAGCACCTTTCGCTTTTGAATTGTTGTTACATCCCCTCCCGTTTTCAATGTCCGATTTCACAATGGATGGAAACGTTGAATCACATTTCTAGTTACTGTTGCTAGCTTTACAAATCGGAATCATTCCTTATTTGGACAGTAGAATAGGCGTTACGCATTTAACTCATGACTATGGACGCATTTTCGTGTGGGAAAGAAATGTATTCAAAGAGCACTTGCCCAATGTATGTGGGAAAGAAATGTATTTGAGAAGTACCAGCCACCACCCCCGTGATGGATAATACGATTAGCAAAGAGAGTGCGCGCAGAGCTGACAAAGGCTGGACCTTGGCCAAAATATGAAGGGAATAAATCCAGCAGGAGATAAATGAGGTGAATACATGTCTTATGCCAAGAAGGGGAGGAAGACTTAGATAAGAGAAGGGAATGAAGGGGAGGAAGACTTAGATAAGAGAAGGGAATGAAGGGGAGGAAGACTTAGATAAGAGAAGGGAATGCCTATTTTTTAATTGGAAATTGGAATTGGCTTGGAAATAATGGTGTCCGAAAAATGAGCAACAATGGTGTATGGGAAAGAGTCAAGTAAAATGATGTAAGCATGTGGGAGAGGCCAAGCTTGAGCTCCACAACAGGAGGAGCTAACAAGATAAGATAAAAGGGAGTGTTCGGCCCCAGGGGAGTTCAGTATGTCTTGTGTGTGTGTGTCTTGTCTGTGTGTGTGTGCGTCTTATGTGTTTTCTGTGAAGTGTCTTGTGGAATGCTTTGAGAGTGTTTGTATTGATATGCGCAGATCAGCCCGGGTTCTTGCAAGTTATTTTTGAATTACCTGCAATCAATCCAGTTGCATCAGACTCTGTGAAGTGTATATTTTGAAGAAGTATTCAACAGTGTGAGGAGAACACCCAGCTCTTCTGGCCCAGGCTGGGTCCTGTTTTTCCCACACTAGCTAGCTAGCTGGGATAACAAGAATGCTATGAGACCATTCTGACCTAAAACCCAGAATTTTAATATTGGCTAGGTGACAAGTGACGGCGAACCTATCATAAAGCTAGCTGGCATTCAAACCCGGTTTCAGAGGGTCTTGGAATAATACAATGCATATCATTACAAAATACGGGGGGATGGGGGGTTGTAACCCCCCCCCATAATCAAAACCGGCCAATACAACCCCCCAAATAATCATATCATCATGATGAACGAAAAATATTAACTGTTATAAAACATGATAAAGTGGTTGGTTTTCTCAATTGAATGTAATTAGCAAGCAAAGAATAACATTTTTTCAACCCTCCCGCCTCTGTACTGTAAGACTTGGTTGTGCCGTAGCAGGCCGGCGTACAAAATGTGAAGAGGAGCAACAAAAGACCAACCAACAATTTTAAGTTGTTAGTCTAACAAAAAGAGAAAAACCTCCCCCCAACAGGGGGTATGCTACTGTAATGCTGCTTACATTACATTACATTACATTCATTTGGCAGACGCTTTTATCCAAAGCGACGTACAAAAGTGCATTTTCATGATCGTAGACAACTGTTGAACACGGGTTCAGTAAGGTACAATTACTTATTTTGTACAGCTATTTCTAGCCGAGAACAATGAACACTATCCTGGTCTAACATCTGCAAAGCCAACTAGGCAGAAGAATAAGCTACAGTATTAGGACAAATACAATTTACCAAGAAGTGCAGAGATGGGGCAACATGTAACAAGTGACAGGAAAAAGGGGTTTTTTTAAAAACATTTTTTAAATATATTTATACAGCGTGGTGGTGGTTAGTCTAGGTATAGTCTGAAGAGATGAGTCTTTAGGCCACGGCGGAAGATGGATAGTGAGGGGGAGGTTCGGAGAGGGACGGGGAGTTCGTTCCACCACTGGGGAGCTAGGGTGGAGAAGCTCTGTGATCCCTTTGGGCTGGTGGGAGGTATTACAAGACGCCCTGCTGCCGCAGAGCGGAGTGGTCGAGCAGGCACATAGAATTGAGTCATGTCCTGCAAGTAGATGGAGGCTGTCCTGTTGGCGGCAGTGTAGGCAAGGGTCAGGGTTTTGAATCGGATCCTGGCAGCGACCGGTAGCCAGTGAAGTGATCGCAGCAGAGGAGTGACGTGGGAGAGTTTGGGGAGGTTGTAGATGAGTCGGGCAGCGGCATTCTGAATCATCTGTAGTGGCTGTATGGCACAAGCTGGCAGGTTTGCAAGGAGAGAGTTGCAGTAATCAAGGTGAGAGGTCACCGTAGCCTGGACGAGCAGCTGGGTGGAGTGCGTCGTCAGGTATGGTCGAATCCTCCTGATGTTGTACAGGAGGAATCTGCAGGACCGTGATGTTGCCTTGATGTGCTCCTTGAGGTCCAGTTGGTCATCCAGGACCACCCCCAAGCTCTTGGCAGAGTGAGAGGCAGTCACTGTGGTGCCATCAACCGTGATTGAGAGTTCACGAAGCAAGGAGGTCTTTTACGGGAAGAAGAGCAGCTCAGTTTTGTTGAGGTTGAGCTTCAGATGGTGGCTGGCCATCCAGGTGGAGATGTCAGCCAGGCAGGAAGAGATCTTATCATCGACCTGTGTGGCCGAGGGGGGGAAAGAAAAGAAGAGTTGTGTGCCATCTGCATAACAATGATAGGAAAAGCCATGTGAATTAATGACTGAACCAAGAGATCTGGTGTATAAGGAGAACAGCAGAGGACCCAGTACAGATCCCTGCGGCACTCCCGTAACAAGTGGATGAGAAGCAGAGGCAGACCCCTTCCAGGTGACCTGGTAGGTCCTATCTGCAAGATAGGAAGCGAACCAAGACAGGGCAGTCCCGGCAATTCCCATCCCAGCCAAGGTGGAGAGGAGTATTTTATGGTTGACCATGTCAAAAGCTGCAGACAGGTTAAGAAGGATCAGGACAGAGGAGAGGCGTGTGGCTCTTGCAGTGGCAAGTGCCTCCGTCACAGCTAGGAGTGCAGTCTCTGTTGAGTGCCCGGATCGGAAGCCAGACTGGTGAGGGTCTAGCAGGTTGTTCTGATGGAGATGGAGTGCTGCTACCACTCATGAGACAAATAATTGAATGAAAGTCTTATTTTTTGCTGTGGTTTCATTGTGTTAGCTAGCTAGACTAACCCAGAGCCATAGAAAGAGAGAATCGCGTCAATGGAGGGTCAAAACGCTAGACGGTCACGTGATTCATGTAGGCTTCAGATAGTTCCAAACAATCCTGGCGGGTGATTGTTCCAAAGATAACAGCAATAGAGAGAACAGCGATTTATGGTAACTAGTAAACAATATATGCATTAATTTACAATATATATGACATATATTGTACGTGTGTTTAGTTACATGAATATGGTTTTTCATTTTTTTAATGAAGGTAAAAATTACCTCAAATGAGATGATTATGTGACCAGCTAGCTGCCTTGTTGACATATCCCTTGGCTAACCAACGTGCTGCTTACTACTGTATTGCATTGGCGATTTTAGACTCTTTTAAGGGTGCTCAAGCACACCTAAATTTCATCTGAGCACCCCTAAAAAATAATAATAATAATTATTATTATTATTTTATTTTCTGAAATAATTTTTTGCCCTTTCTAACGTTAGATTTTGCGAACTTGTATGAGGGCTTAAATGCTTGTAAATTGAAAATCAGCACAGTTACACTTCCTACCCACCCCACCCCTAGTTTCAAACTGAGCTCGCAAGATGTAGCTAGGTAGTGAAGCAGGAGGGTTAAACACTTTTGCAAGGCACTGTAGGCCTATGAATGTCACATTCTCATTAGGGGCAGACCCTCCCCTAAAAGGTCTGATCCTAGAGTTGCCTCTGCTGTATTGCATTGTTTGATTTTTAATGTATGTAACAACTGCAGTGCAGTTCTATTTCATTTCGGTCAACACGCCACTGTACGGGTCATCCTCACCGAGAGGGTGAGCTACTAGGAGACTGAGTAGCAAATTAACCACCACTACGGGGCGGACACGACGTCACGCAATGGGTATTGCTTCATGTCCACCACTCATTCTCTTTTTGCCTCCTACGAGACAGGTTTGAGCTCGAGAGACTGATTAAAATCGTCATTTACATGGTTTATTGTGCCTTTTACGTTGCTTTTTGAATTGAAACGAACCTTCTGTGTTTCGTTTCAGACAAGCTTCATTATTTTCGTTCTGATCCGTGAATTCGTGGCTCCGTCTGCCAAACGAAGCCTCTTCTCCTTAAAAAGGAATACGCTACCCGAGGCAGCTTCACTCCCACACAGCTTGCTGCATTTTGTGTTTTGTGTTTGGTATTACTGAGTGCATGTGCGCGCATTTCTGGTAAGAATGCTTTTTGTTAGTGAGGTTGTTTAAGCAGCTCACTGCTGTTACCTTTTGAATTATATTAGTTTTACTACTGATATTTTTTGATTATAGTAACCTATATTGAATTTAATTGGGTTTGCATTTTTGCACACATTTCTGTTATATATATATATATACATGCACTATTTTGCTACTTACACATTATATCATTGATATTTTTGTGTACTTTGCGCTGAACACAAACATTCAACGCCAAAGGGAGCCTCTGCGTCCGTGAGGTCGTACGCCACCTTAGGCTCCTCCACCCCATCGTGTCCCTGCAGTATTACTGTTCCAGTTTGTGGTTTATTGGTGTTGTGCGCACCGCAGCATTCATTATGTTGGAGGATGCAATGTCGTGTCTAGGAACCGACAGAATTCAACGTCCAATCACCAATCTGTAGAAAACAATTTTACGAGGGAAAAGACACCACAGCAGCAAGCTCTTCAGAAAAGTTAGACTTTATTTGCACCGCGGAGGGCGTCCCACCTGGGCAACCAGTTTGTATGGAGCGTGATGGGGAGGGATTGTACACGCAGAGGCCTGGAGCCCAGGAAGCGTACTGGGAAGTGCCAGCATCAGGAGCTTTAGCTCCTTCAGCTGCAGCTGCAGATGCAGACAATACAGCAGACCTTGCAAGGGCTAGTAGCGTCGCAACAGCAGCCACCTAGGCCCCACGACTCTTGGGAGCCTGTGGCTAGACGCCCCCGCTGTCACCCTGATGAGCTGTCCACTGCAGCATCGGACAGCCTGGACCGTCCGCCTGACCCCCAACAGTCAGAGACTGAGGAGGGGTCTGTGTCTGAGACCAGGAGGAGTACTCCTCTTTATCTGGGCCCCCTGCTCTGGATCCCTCTGAACCTGATTTTCAGGGCGGCTGAGCATGCTCGCCTTCCTCCTCCAGTCTCTGCTCCTGTTCCTTCAGATCCGTTTTTGATCGTGGCCCCCAGCGGCTCAAGCCGGCGGGTTTGCCGCTTTTTCCTGACTTCATGATTGAGGTACAATCGTTCTGGAAGTCTCCTGGGATGTGTGCACTCCCCAGGACCCAGCTTTCCAATCTGGCTGGTGCTGCATCCTATGGGGTGGCTGCTGTTCCTCAGGTTGGGCCTACATTACATTACATTACATTATAGGCATTTGGCAGATGCTCTTATCCAGAGCGATGTACAACACAGTGTATAACCATAACCAGGAACAAGTATGACGAAAACCCTGCAGAGAAGTACCATTCCAAGTGCAGGGAACAACCGCATAGTTCAGCTTGGACCCTGAAGGTTAAACTGTTTAACACTAACACAAACGAGAACAGCAACAACGCAGTCCATGCAAAACACAAGCAGTAGTTAAGACAGGTGCATTGACTAAAGCCGCGTTTCCACCAAAAGTACCCGGAACTTTTAGTCCCAGGAACTACTTTTCAAGGAACTAAAAGGTTCCACCGCGTTTCCACCGCGGTCTAAAGTCCCGCGAAGATTAGGCAAATTAGCCCACTGACGTATGAAAAAGCGACGTTGTTGTCGGTCCATCTGTCCTATGATTTCTTCTGTAACCCCATACTACCACCGAAGTAGCCTACATCATTTTCTAATAACCGGGACAGCCCGGAGGGGTTTATTCCACTTATAGGCTATACAACGAGTTACCAACGATGACTATATATGGTTACTTTCGTATTTATTGATTTTTATCGATTTAATCACCTGAAATTGAAATATTCTTCTGCAGCCGTTTGGGCATATTTTACCGTTGTCAAGCAAAACTGTCGTTTGTAGTTGAACTTGGACCGTTGTTATGCAACAAATAGGATATAACAGGCCAATAGTCAGATTGTAACTGTTTTATATATCTTCTCAAACACATTGATTACATTTTTATGCGAACACTTTCATGTCTTGACATCCGAGGCGAAAGAATGCATTCACATTCCACAAATAACTGGCAACGACAGCAGAAAACATGCACACGTTGTAAACAATTTGATGTTGAATTGATTACTTTCTCATCGTCAATTCCATATAGGCTAATTGCAAAATGACAAGAATAGAACGAAAACTCGGACTTGTGTGAAAATTTAAATTAGCAGTGGTACAGCCACCGTTTGCTTTCCTTCAAAGTTACTGCTAGCCGAGCAGCGAAGTGTGCCCTCCAGATGCGAACCATGCACCATAAATTAGTCCATAGTCTTCCTGGTCTTTTTGCGGAATTGAAGAATGGCAGAGTAAAATTACGGCAGTCTGAAAAAGCAAAAGGGATGATTACTAGAATTAACCTGTTATTTTACCCTGACAAAAAGTGCGGAAGGTGATTTCCAGTTTGCTTTTACTGTATCACCAATGTAAATTACGCAAAACTACCACATACCTCACATAACTGTATCAAACGCTTTGAGTCGATTACAATGGGCTAACAAAGAAAATCCGGAAGAAAATATTCAGCAACCGAATTAAACCGTTTGAATGTTTTGGTACGTAACATGCTGTCCCAGCACGAATGCTGTGCAGTTCAGTTTGAGCTGTTTGATTCAGTCTGTGAGGTTCAGTTTGAGCTGTTTGATTCAGACTGTGCGGTTCAGTTTGAGCTGTTTGATTCAGACTTGACGGTTCAGTTTGAGCTCTTTGATTCAGACTGTGCGGTTCAGTTTGAGCTGTTTGATTCAGTCTGGACGGTTCAGTTTGAGATGTTAGATCCAGACTGCGGTTCAGTTTGAGCTGTTTGATTCAGTCTGTGTGATTCAGTTTGAGCTGTTTGATTCAGTCTGTGTGGTTTAGTTCAGTTCAGTTCAGGGTGTGGCAGGTATACCAAGGGGATGAACGTGGAAAAGAAACACAACGTGTTTTCTCAGGGGCTAAAAGGTTTGAAGTGGCGTTCAAGCTGTCGTTATAAATATCCACCATCTCATCCAATGAGGAGGCAACCACATTGGATAATTGTGGGATAATTATTTCAAGGAATTTATTCTGATTTATAGACCGGATGTTCCTAAATGTTATAGTGTGCTGCTTGTGAGGGATTGTTAAGATTGTCAATTTCATTATCACAGCTGTATGATCAGACACACCAACTTCCACCACATCCAGATCTGAGACTGTTATATCACCAGTTATCACAAGGTCAAGAGTGTGACCATGGTTATGCATCGAGACATCAACATGTTGTTTAAGATTTAGACAGTCCAACAGATTAATTAAGTTGTCAGCTAGATGACACTTAGCACTATCAATGTGAATAATGAAGTCACCAAGAATGACAATTTTACCTGTTGTTAAGAATTGAGAAAGTGAGGTCATGAGGGCAGTAAAATCATCTGAGAAACAGGCATCGTTTTTGCAAGGTACAATAGTACAACAGTAATAGACTGAGGTAGTGTACATTGAAATGCTAAACATTCGAATGACATGTACACAGGGAGCGATACTGGACATAAATAAATACATTTGCGATACAGCACAGCGAGTCCATGTCCACGTCCACTTGTACGCGCCTGCTCAATATATGTATAGCCCATGGGAGTGGCTTCATTTAAAAAGCAGTAATCGCCAGTTTTGTGCCATGTCTCTGTCAGACAGATGAATTCAAGTGCGTTGTCACCAATAAAGTCATTAACAATAAAGGACTTCTTTGAGAGTGATTGTGTATTGAACAGTGCGCGTCTGAGATGGTTCTGAGGCAGCGACAGTTCAGAGGAAACATTGCAACGGACAGTTGGACGCAAATTATTCCAGTTTACGCCACGGGCGGGTTGGATCTTTTTGATACAATTAGACTGTGGCAAACACGCCTGCCAGAGGCCACCGAAGTGGCTTTCCTTGGGGCCCTCCAGCACAGAGACACAGGGCGAAGATGTTCCAACAGTCCAGGTTTATTTTACGAGGGTTTGGCAAGGTGGTACAGCCAAATGAGCAGATCTTAAACCCTGTCATGACAGAGCGCTCCCCGTGTGAGTGGGGATGGCAGATTTAACCTGTGCGCAGTGATTACCTCACTACGCACAGGTGCAGCCACTCCTGTTCCTGGGTCCAATTAGCCTGGCCAATTATCTAATTCTTAACCAATTATCCAATTGGCCAGGTCTAATTAGCTTGACCCAGGGCAGGTGTGGCTGCTTAAACCAGCCATCCCCACACCACATAGACCAATAGGAGGAAATATGGCCATCTCTTTGACAGGCTACAGTGAATTGGGGAGCAGGGCCCTGGTGTTTGGGTCTAGGGAGTTGTAGGATTCCAGCAGCATATAGCGATTTCAGCTCAGTGTAGTGCCGGTAGTTCTTAAATTTACGGAGATCGGAAGCAGAGTACCTGAAAACCATGATCACAGCAGCATTGAGGCTCAGAGCGGCTACGGCTACGTTCACGGCAGCAGCAGGAGAATGGAGAAATAAATCCTTGCAGATGTGGAAGCTAAGGTTTGTCAAAAGAAAAAAAAAAGTGCCGAAATCAAAGTAATCCACATAATTGCGTAGTCCGCTCCTGGAGCCAGTGGGATGCAGTCCCAGCACGAACGCTCGCCGTTCCAGGAGGAAGGAAAGTGTTGGTATCAACACTTTCCTGCAGATAAGTTTGAAGGTATGATCACTTTTAGCTCTTAACCTGGACTCTGGGACAAAACCCTTATCTGAAGATCTAAGAGGTCTCTGCATTTCATACAGGGCTAACAACTCGACAGTACAACCTGGTGCAGACCATGTAAGGCCTTGTGAGTGATGAGTAAAATTGTTTTAAGTGATTCTAAAATTAACTGGCAACCAATGGAGGGCAGCTAGTACAGGAGTAAGGTGTGACACTTTTTGATCTTCAAAGGCCTAGCAGCAGAATTCAAAATAGCTTAGAGGGTTTCCGGGTCTGCTACAGAGAGGATGACAGCTTAATTTTTGAGCTCCCCGACGGTTTTGTGAAATAACCCCAATCCCAGTGAACATTTTGTTTAATAATGGAGAAAGGGGTTACTACTAGAAGTAGGACAACCATGAACGTGATAGAAAACAAACCAAAATTGAGAATTGCAAGGCAGCCGAAGTAGCTCTCCCGGCTCGTACCCACATGGTGAGGATGGCTCCGAAGTTAGCCTGCAAAGCATGCTCAACAAACTCCGGGAGTTCAGAAGAGACAGCACGGTACAGCTCTCCGACATTAAACAAGGACTGAAGAGAGCAAACAACAGACTGGACGTGGCAGAGGGGAGAATTGATGAAACAGAGATCATGCTTCAAGCAACATCAACGTTAATCAAGCAGCTAACGCAGCGCCAGGCTACTCTGGAAGCCAGGCTTATAGACTAGGAGGGTTGAGCGCGGAGAGATAATTTAAGGATTCATGGTATACCCGAAGATAAAGAGGGCACCGATATGGTTGGTTTTCTGGATAACTTGTTGAAAAGCATGCTTGACTTTCCCCATGACAGGGAGCTCAAAATCGAGTGTGCACATCGAGCACTGGCACCGAAACCCAACGGCATGCAGGCAAAGCCCCGATCTATAGTGGTCAACTTTTCGAGCTACCGGACGAAAGAACAGGTGTTCCGGAGAGCGTGGCAGAAAAAAGAAGTGTTCTGCAACAATGTTCGCTTCTACGTTGACCATGACTTCCCCCCCAAAGTGCTTAAGAAATGCGGTGAATACGCTGAAGCCAAGAAAGTGTTGAAAGAAAAACAAATAAAGTTACAGACGCCGTATCCTGCAAGGATGAGCATCCTCTATGATGACAGCACTCGGCTATTGCAAGATGCTGCGGAGGCGAGGAGGGACATGGCTTCACGAGGGTTTGTGGTTACTCTGCTGCCCGGGACCAAGAGGAGATCCGGCTCCTGTCCACGTGGCAGGAGGCCGGGAGACGGCGCAACCAGAGTGGAGATGAGGAACTCGGTGCAGCAGGCGGCTGCACACAACCCAAGAAAAACCACCGCTCTCAATATAAGGAAAAACTTCAGGAATTCAGAAGGTGATCTCCCTCGGCAAAAGACTGATGCTTTGCAGTCGTCTTGCAAACGCAGATGAGTTTTATTTGCTTCCCGAGTGATACACCTCATCTTGGTTTCTTGTCCAGAAGCCTGCCGTGCAGTTTTACACACGTACGATATACAGTTCTATTTTCTATCTAATTAAAAGAGTCAGGGCTTGTTAATTGGCAAGTTATTCTCGATTTGTTTTACTTTAACATTATTTGGACTTTGGCTAGCATGCAGCCACATTTTAGGGCCCCACCACTGCCGCGACGCGGGACTTTCCCTTATGTGGGCTTTGACTTTACAAAGTCCCGCAAGGCTCTTTTGAAACGAGCCTCGACATCAGAAACAACTGTTCTAAACCATTTCGGTGATGTTCTGGTAAAAACGGTTTCATCTTTGTTTTTGTTTTATGTTTGTTTCTTGAGAGAGAGTGTGCAATTTTAATGCAACCAGGGATATCAGGAGATGTTTTATTTGTGACAGCCGATGTAGGAGACTATGAATAAGCAAGTCCTTTATTTCATTTAATGTGAATGGGATTTTAAACCCAATTAAGATAATTCAAATACTGTCAAAAATGAAAAAGAAAAATGCACAGGTTGTGCTCTTGCAAGAGACGCACCTCGCAACACGAAAAACTAACGAGAATGGGGTTTTCAAGGGTATATTATTCATCTTATAAATCAGGCCATAGGAGAGGCATAGCAACTTCAATATCAAAAAAAGTATCATTTGAACAACTGTCAGAGGTAACAGGCAAGGAAGGGAGATATATAATAGTCTCAGGAAAAATAGGTGGCATCGCAATAACATTATATAACATGTAAGAACTGAGTTTGCTTTTTACAGAAAAATATTTGATTTAATAATAGGGGCCACAGGAATTGTCGTATGTGGTGGAGATTGGAACATCTGTCTTAACCCAGAGCAGGGCATATTAGATCTCTGGAGAGACTTTTATCCATCAGGCCGTGATTATACTTTTTATTCATCCCCCATGATACATACTCAGGAATAGATTATTTTTGTTACAGAGTGATCGCCATAGAATACATAGCTGTGATATTGGATGTATTGATCTATCTAATCATGCACCTCTCTCTTGTAATATATACATTAGTGATAACCCAGGAAGAACATTGTGGAGGCTAAATACAAGTATCCTAAACAACCCACTATTTAAGACTCAAATGAGAGAGAAAATAATAAAGAATATGATAAGAGGGAGGTTGATTCAGCTGTATGGGATGGCTTAAAAGCAATCATCAGGGGGATAATTATATCCTTTCGTGTTCATGAAAATAAATAAAAACAATTAAGACTAATAGACCCTAATAAAGAATTAAAAGATCTTGAGACACAGCATAAAAGGGAACAAAAACCAAATTTGATGACAAAGATAAAGAAAATTAGAAACAAAATACATATTGTGGTGTGGGGATGGCTGGTTTAAGCAGCCACACCTTCCCTGGGTCAAGCTAATTAGACCTGGCCAATTGGATAATTGGTTAAGAATTAGATAATTGGCCAGGCTAATTGGACCCAGGAACAGGAGTGGCTGCACCTGTGCGTAGTGAGGTGATCACTGCGCACAGGTTAAATCTGCCATCCCTACTCACACGGGGAGCTTCGGTCATGACTGTGTTACACCTGCTCACTTTGGCTGTAAGATCTTGCCAAACCCTCGCACATAAATCTGGACTGTTGGAACATCATCTCCCTGTGTCTCTGTGCTGGAGGGCCCCAAGGAAAACCACTTCGGTGGCCTGTGGCAGGCGTGTTTGCCACAGTGGCGCCCAACGTGAGGCTGCTCCGGCACAGCAAAGAGGCACAGGAGGGCCAGCCAGGAAGCACACTGGAGGAGGGGCAGCTGAGGTGTTCCCGACAGGGCTTTGGGCGGATCCTCCGGGCCAAAAACAGGGAGCGGAAGATGACCAGGGAGGGGAAGGAAGCGATCCTCAGCTGGGACGCTGAGGAGCTGCACCTGGCCGGGAAGGCAGGTCAGCTACGGGCGGTGCACGAGAGGTGGTCGCGCCGTGAGCTGGACTTGGCCGGGAAGGCGGGTCAGCTATGGGCGGCGCACGAGCGGTGGCCGCGCCGTTTTGCTTCCTTTCTTGTCCGTTTGATTGTTCTAGTTCTTTGTTTTGGCCTGGTTGGTTTGCTGGAGCCCATGAGGGGATAAGCCTGCAGCAGCCTGCCAGCAGAGCCGACTGGCAGCCACCACAGCCACGAGGATTCCAGGTCCCCAGCGCCGCACGGAAGCAAGCCCACCAGCCCAGCCCAGCCCAGCCCAGCCCAGCCCAGCCCAGCCCAGCACCACAGCCCAAGCCGGTGACGCCCCCACCAGCCAGCAGAGCAGCCCAGGACTTCCTGTGCTCCGGGAGGGAGGAGGAAGAAGGGCTGCCTTGTCGTCCGGGGGAGGTTCACAGCATGTACTGGACTGTTCTGGGGCCACCCACTCTGACTCTTTAGTGGAGTGTTTATTTTGTTTTTTGTCTTTTGCTTTGTTGGGAGTGCGGGGGTGGTGGGGGGGGGGGGTAGGCTTCGGCCAGGGATTCTCCCTGGCCTCAGTTTGGCGTTGGGGGTATGTGGTGTGGGGATGGCTGGTTTAAGCAGCCACACCTGCCCTGGGTCAAGCTAATTAGACCTGGCCAATTGGATAATTGGCCAGACTAATTCGACCCAGGAACAGGAGTGGCTGCACCTGTGTGTAGTGAGGTGATCACTGCGCACAGGTTAAATCTGCCATCCCCACTCACACGGGGAGCTTCGGTCATGACTGTGTTACACCTGCTCACTTTGGCTGTAAGATCTTGCCAAACACTCGCAAATAAATCTGGACTGTTGGAACATCATCTCCCTGTGTCTCTGTGCTGGAGGGCCCCAAGGAAAGCCACTTCGGTGGCCTGTGGCAGGCGTGTTTGCCACAAATATATCCACAGGAAATTGAAAAAAAGATTATATTTACAAAACATAAATATTATGAGTCAGGCTCAAAATCAATGAAACTCTTAGTGAGGAAGCCGCAAAAACAACAAGCGGATAACACTATATACAAAAAAGGGACCTGGACTCTAAAACTATACAATATAAACAAGATAAAATACAAAAAAAACGTTTAAAAAATACTACAAGTTATTGTATACACAACTGCACTTAGAGGGTGAGCAACAAATCGGCAAGTTCCTTAATTTTCTCAATCTACCTGTTCTAACAGAGGAACAAAATCAAATATTAACAGCTGCAGTAACTGAGACAGAGCTAAACAGCGCCATCTCCAGGCTCAGAGCAAATAAGTCACCTGGACCTGATGGCTTTCCCTCAGAGTGGTATAAGGCTTTTCGATTTGAATTAATGCCCAGCCTTCTTCAGGCGTGCAATACAACCTTACATGCCTCCATCATGGAGCGAGGCAGTGATCTCGGTTATACCCAAGGAGGGAAAAGACAAATTAGAATGTGGATCATAGAGGCCAATTTCGGTGCTGAATGTTGATTACAAATTATACACAGCCATCCTTGCTAAAAGACTGGAAAAGATCCTTCCTCAGCTTATACATAACGACCAGACTGGGTTTTTCTCACAAAGACAAACTCACGATAACATCAGACGATCGTTGCACGTATTAAACCATATCCAACGGAACAATCTTGAAGCCTTCTTAGTTAGTCTGGATGCTGAGAAGGCTTTTGATTCAGTGAGTTGGCCTTTCTTATATAAAGTTCTTGAAAAATTCAATTTTGTTAAGACCATCCGTACAGTATAAAGTAAACCATCAGCACGGATAAAAATAAATGTATTAGAGCGTGGATCGAGACAGGGATGCCCAATTTCATCGTTGCTTCTTGCACTTCATATTGAGCCTCTTGCACAGTGGATAAGACAGACTGAAAGCATCAAAGGCATCTGCATAAATGGAGAAGACCACAAGGTGGCACTGTATGCCAATGATATTTTGGTCTATTTAAAGAAACCTTCTAACTCATTTTCTGAATTAATGAACCTTTTAGAAACATTTGGAAGATATGCAGGATACAAATTAAATATACAAAAAAGGCAAATTTTTACTTTTATTTATACACCCCCAAAACACCTTAAAGAGAAATTCCACCTTAATTGGGATCAGAACTCATTGAAATATTTAGGAATATACTTACTGAAAAAAAATCCCAACACTTGTGGAGATAAATTAAAGATAGCATACACAGATGGAATTCAATTTCTTTCCTTGGTCTGAGTCATAGAATTGACTCTGTGAAAATAAACATTCTTCTGCAATATCTCTTCTTATTCCAAGCACTCCCTGTAGAAATTCCCTCAAAACAATTTTCCGAATTGAATAAGATCATTTCCAGATTTATTTGGCAGAGGAAAAAACCCAGGGTTAAACTTAAAACTCTACAACTCCCGAAGGAAGGAGGAATGGCACAACTCCATTTTAAGGATTACTTTTATGCAGCCCAGATTAAACCTTTAATTAACATGTGTAACCCAATATTTCATGCCAGGTGGAAAGACATTGAACTCCATTATTCCATTATGAGTGATCCTCCAATTTGCGCAGTATTGGCTCACAATAATTTGGGAAGATTTATAGATAATATGCAAAATCTATGGATCAAAGCCCAATTAAAAATCTGGAATATGATAAGAGAAGAATATAAGCTAGATCATAAAGTACAAATAATTCAATGGTGTGTTCATGATCCTGAGTTCAAGCTTAATAAAATAGATCATAGATTTAAATCATGGATCTCAAAAGGAATAACAACACTCTATTCCCGTACAGAAAAGGGACAATTAAAAGACTTTGAAAACCTGAGGAAAGAATATTGTCTTGAAAAATCTGATTTTTATAGATATCTCCAGCTGCGCAATTATTTTGAACATAACACATTAATGATCCAATACTGAGAGTATTTCTCGGTGCTTACCAAAATGATTCAAATAAGGGTGCTATCTCTAGATTTTATAAAGGTCGTATGACAAAAAAAAAATCCCACACTACATAATACATTAAAGAAAAATGTGAAAAAGAAGGTAATTTCTCAATATCAAATGAGGATTGGCTTTATGTGTCTGAACTCCAATGGAAATGCCCAACTCTCACGTGTGGCAGGAGTTTGGGTGGAAGTGGTTCATTAGTTTCTTTATTACACCAAAGCAGAAATCACATTTTGGTGAAGCCAAATGTTGGAGACAGTGTGGATTTCGGGAAGCCAATCACTGGCATATATTTTGGGAGTGTCCAGTGATAAGACCTTTATGGGCAGAGTTTCACAAAGCACTAAAAAGTATACTTATCACTGATCTGCCCTTACAATTTTCCACGTAATTTTTAAGAAATGTTGATTTGCAGGCAAGGCGACCTGATGAATATTTATTTGGTATTTTGATATCCTCTTGTAAAAAAGCGCTCACAAGGTGTTGGTTACTTCCTGAACCCCCCACAATACAGGAGTGGATAGATATAGTAAATGACGTTTATGTTATGGAAAAGATCACTTTTTCTCTTCATCTTCAGAAAAATGTGTTCATTAAATTCTGGACCAAGTGGGTCAAATATGTAAGGCCTTTACGACCCTGAAATGTTGTTTTATTCTAGCAAACCTCATTGATTTGTATCTTATTTGTTCTCAAGTCTCCCCCTGATATACTCTTCATTACTTTTATGTGCACACTTTACCTCTCCCAAAATGTACAAAGGTCTTAAATTTTGCTTATTTTATATTTCCTGCTACCTATTTTATATTATTTATTTTTCATTTTTATTTTTATTTTTTATTCTGTATTTGTAATAGTTAAAAAATCTGTGGACAGCAGAGGGAAAAAAACTGCTTTTGTCCTGATGTAATTTTTGTAATATGTACTGCTGTCCAAAAAAATAGAATTTCAAAGCAGCTTAGAGTCTAGCAAAGGATCGTTGCTTCAGGCATATAAGTAAAACAGGTGTGAAGAAATAAAAGCATGTAGACTATAATTTTCTTACTGTCCTCAAAAGATAAAACTGGTCTAACTTTAGCAGTGTTTCTCAGTTGACAAAAGCAGAACTGCAGTAGTTTTTAATATGGTAAATGGACTGCTTTTATATAGCGCTTTTATCCAAAGCACTTTACAATTGACACCTCTCATTCACCAGAGCAGTTAGGAGTTAGGTGTCTTGCTCAAGGACACTTCGACACGCCCAGGGTGGGGTTTGAACCGGCAACCCTCCGACTGTCGGACATCCGGTCTTACCTCCTGAGCTATGTCGCCCCTAATAATATAACAATAATATGATCATCAAAGCTTAAATTCAAATCAAAAATCACTTGAAGGTTTCTCACAACCAGCTTTATGTAGTCCCCCCCAGTGGTCCAATAGCCAACCAAGCTTGATCAGAGAGAGATTGTGGCTCAACAATTAGTGCTTCAGTTTTACCTTGGTTTAACTGAAGGAAGATTTGGGACATCCAGTGTTGAACATCATCTAGGCAGTCATGAAGAACAGCAAACCCATTCAAGACATGAGGTTTTACAGATTGTTAGAGGCTGTTCCAGTTGTTTGTCTGTGTCACACTGGGCTGCATCCCTATATTGTATGGTCTTGTGCTGTACTGTGCAGTTTTCTGAACTAATGAATGTTAGCAGGCATAATTTGAACTCCATCCATTATCTATACCCGCTTATCCTGAGCAGGGTCGCGGGAGGTGCTGGAGCCTATCCCAGCGTGCATTGGGCGAGAGGCAGGACTACACCCTGGACAGGCCGCCAATCTATCGCAGGGCACACACACCATTCACTCACACACTCGTAACTATTGTCAATATAGGGTCTCCAATTGGCCTCCCTGTTTTTGGACTGAGAGAGGAAACCGGAGTACCCGAAGGGAACCCACACGGACATGGGGAGAACATGCAAACTCCATACAGAAAGGCCCCAAGCCAAGATTCGAACCCACGACTGTGGGTTCGTGCTGTGAGGTGACAGTGCTACCCACTGCACTACTGTGCCACCCATAATTGAACTAAAAAATGTAAAACAAAAAATATCTAAATTAAGCTGAAAACTTCTTTTTTTTAAATTGTGAAACAAGTTGCCTTTAAATATTAAGTATCCTTTACTTCATTTTACAGTGGGAAAAAAGACACAGTTAAGAATTGGAGATAAGAAATAACAAATATTACTCACCTCAAATATTAGCCTGGGCCATAATCGGTCATTACGAAGTCGATGGGTCAGTGACTGGCAGGGAGACTGATGGATTGTGAGATGGCTTACTTTTTAAAATTCGTTGTCTATCGTCATATTATGTGTCCTGAAATTTTCTTACAGTTTCAGACATTTCAAAAGACTTATTTATGCATTTAACCAACAGATGGCACCACTGTATTGGAGTACAACATAAGTCCCAACAAATTTGGAAGGCAGGTATGCCATCCCGTCAACTTAAGCCTAATTGGCAGGGCAGCATTCCCCATACCTATACAGCACTGAGAGGTACTTTTCAGCGTTCCCTACAGTAATACAGTTTTTTTCTATTGCTAAGACACATTTTATGAAACAATTCCCCCTTTTCTCAAAACTATTAACACAATCCCAAAACTACACATCAATTAGTACAAACCTCAAACATCCATGCCAAACTCAAATTCTCTTCTCAAAAACATATACTCTTCCATCAAAATTAAACTTTGACTTCATATGGCACACTTACGCCATCAAAATCACAGACAATGTAGATTACCCATAACACCAGTGAGATAAATTCACAGCAGTACTGCAAAAACCTTTTGTAGCAGTGAGTCTGGAGTTGCAACTTTCCAAATATTTTATTTGCAGTACTGAAAAGTGAAATATTGTACAGTATATAGTACACATCAGTTGAAGGAACAAAAAAAGTAGTAATTTCACGGGAGGAGTATTCAAAAAAGGAACTCAAAAGTATGTGCAGCACAAAAAAAAAAAAAAAAAAAAAAAAAAGAAACAGCAAGTTTACACACTACTCAGCATTGTCAGCTTGATCGCCGTCTCGTCTCTGGGCTGGGTCAGGCCACAAAATTTCATCCACATCACACATGTTAGCTCATGCAAGGCAGCGTGGGAAATATGCCCTGGTATGCCTAATCCACCCTTGGATGGATTCAAGTGCAATATCTCCACAGGCCTCCTCCATGGCCTGCAGGAGATTTTCCTGCACATAAGGGTTGCAATCGTACACCCTCCACAGCCATGCAGAGAAAACGTCCTCAATAGGGTTGAGGAATGGTGAACATGCAGGCAGAAATAAAACAGAAAATCTAGGATGGTCAGTGAACCAGCACGAACCAGAGCAGCACGATGGAAACTGACGTTGTCCCATATGACAACATAGTGGGACTGCTCTGGCCGCCCTGGCTCCCCTTCCTGTTGATGTATGTTGTTTTCCATGTTATTTAGGAATGCAAGGAGGTGTGCCGTGTTGTAAGGCCCCAGGGTAGCATGGCGGTGGAGGACACCCCGCTAGCTGATGGCAGCACATAGGGTCATGTTGCCTCCTCATTGTCCTGGCACCTCAACAATGGCGCACTGACCAATGATATTACAGTTTTTCTCAAATGTTTACACACTAAAACTGGAACTATGCACACAATGGTGAAAACTTGAAGCTCATATGTCAACAACAAAGACTATTTCCGCAAAACTCTAAGCACAATTCCTTTGTTTTCACTCAAATAGCACTTCTAAATCACATTTGCACAACTCTACACACAAAATCTCATTATTTAGCACAACTTTGATAAGCAAGCCTTGTTTGTTCACATGGAAAACACTGGCCTTCAAATGCCAAACTTTACAGTTTTTCTTGATTGCTAACACACTAAAACTGGTTCTTTTAGCAAAAACTCCCAAATTATTACTTCAGTTCTCAGAGGACCAACACATCTCTCAAAACTATAAACACTTTTCACTTGTTTTAACACATGCTGCAAATTGTTAAACTTTCTGCAAATCTCTACAAACAAATGCCCTCATGAATCACTGGTTACACACTGTGCTCATGCAACAAACACTTGTAGTCAAAACAGTTAACTCAAGTCATCATAACCTAAACTCAGGTAACACACCTTTCTCTAGTGCAAACGCTTGGCAGCAAAATTGTTTACACGCCGGTCACAATCTCTGGATCAAAAAATAGGGCCACAGTTTGCGTCTGTGTGCTTTTGAACAATGGATCCTCAAAATGAACAAGCTGTCCAAAGATCAGGAAGACAAAGAGACGAAGAGGCAGGAGACAATTTGTCCCAGACGAAATACGCGTCACCTTGACTGACCATGTGCTGGTGCATGGTATGATGATGAGGGAAGCTGGACAGAGAGTTCAGCCAAACTTGAATCATTTCACAGTGGCATCCATTGTCCATACTTTCAGACAAGAGAACAGTTACTATAATTTACTGTAATGTTACATATTGTATCTGCTGTACTGCTGTGAGAGGATATGCTGTCTATGTAATGTTGGAGTGTATTTACAGACTATATGTTTTTGTTTATAGTGCTGCATATACTGAGTTCCTCTTATGAATGCTACTCTCCTTTGAAAATACTACGTTTTTTTGTTCCTTCAACTGTGTTGTGGTTACTGTACAGTACTTTTTTGATGGAAGAGTATGTTTTTGAGAAGAGAATTTGAGTTTGGCATGCATGTTTGAGGTTTGTGATTGATGTGTAGTTTTGGGATTGTGTTAATAGTTTTGAGAAAAGGGGGAATTGTTACGACCCCATGGGTCTATGGGTGCATGGGGTATGTAACTGGATGTTAAAATAGCCGGGAGATGTTAAGGCTGTATAGATGGTAACAACAATAAATCAAACACAGACAAAGCAGCAACTCAGTGCATGAGTGTTTTACTGTGATAACAAAACAAAAAGGTGCAACCAACTACTACCGGACATACAACATCCCAGACACACACTACCAGGGTCAATGGACGCTGGATGTTGCCAAAAGAACAGAAAAACAAGCTAGCTAAACCAGAGAGTAATTTAATCTAGTGTATCAAGTACACAAACAAAAGGCCTATCTACTCTAACTAGCAGACTGAAAACACAATTGGTTGGCAATCACCCCTAAGGACTAGTGGATCTATATACAACATAGCCTACAGGCATATGTACAGGAGCCCCCAGTCTTACCTGTCCCAAGCCTTGGAAGTGTACACAAAACAAGACAAGTTCAAATGAGTGGTTAACATAGTCAAATACTACACAACACAGAGCAAACAGTCAGACCTCCATTGTTACAGTTATGGTTTATATAGTAGAGGTGGCGAGTTCTGATTGGTTGTCCAGAATTGACACGGAGGGTGGGGATTGGTGAAGGTGGGACTTGGTGGATGGTGATTAACAGGTGAAGGCAGGGAAGTCCACACAAAAGAAACACATGGCATGTAACACTTAGCAATCAAAAAAAACTGTAAGTACCAATTGGTCTCACTTATGCCACACCTGCCACAAACTCAATTATCTGTCAGAGCATAAAAGAGACTTCTATTGTGTTGGAAAACAATGGAGCAACACGCAGCACAGCAAGGTAGAGGTAGAGGAGGAGGAAGAGGAGGTGTACGTGTACGAGGTGAACGAGGAAGAGGGAGATGAACTAACATATCAAATGAAATACGTGCAACTTCGGTTGATCACGTATTTGTTTTTTTTTTACAGCAGGCCTACAAACTACGATTTTTATTTTTGCAGTCTGCTGAACAAAGATTTATTTTACAGTAACAAATAAAGATTTGCTTTGTTACCTTTTTGAATTGGTTTGCTAAAATATTTTGTCATCTTTTGATACCCAAGACCTTGATGAAGACATTTCAGTGACCAAAAATCTTAGTTACAATTGTTTAGTGTGTTTTATTACAACATTCCTGTGCATGTTCAAAACTACTGTTTACAGTTTGTGTGTTTTTAGAGCAATTTGTTCCAGTTCCGTGTACACTGGTTGTGTTCAAAGCTGACTGGCACTGTTCATCTTCTGCAGCTGCACTAGAGACAACCATTTGGTGGAGTGCTTGGCTCAGATATAAAGATGGTGTAGTGCTGCTATACGCTGGTGGGCACACAGAAGTGAATTCCGGAGCTGTTGACACCATTACTTCCTCTTGCATTGCCTTATCTTTAGTCTGGAGGGGAGGAGCAACTTGGATTCCTGCTTGTCTTATTGCTTTGGATCTGTGATTTGCAGCTTCATTCTTCCACTGGGTCAAGTGTATTCTAAGGGTTTTGAACTTTTCTTTCTGTCCAATCCGAGCTTTACTCTCTTTATGAGCCAATATGGTTTCAATAGCTTGCAAATATGCAGGGCGCCACGTGCCCTGTTCTGGCCATGGGGTGGGACTGGTGGCTGTCCACTTCTAGTATCATCATAAGATATTTGGAAGTATTCAGTCATTGCCTTTAAAGGAGTTAGGTATGTTATTTATTTCCTCAGTCATGATGCGAGAGAGTGGGATTTTTTTCCCATAGGTTCAGTCAAATCCTTAGAGTAATTTTTTTTTCCTTCTAGTTAATCATCTTACAACCAGTCAACATCCACCATGGGTTCCGCTTTATCAAACACCTCCTTGTATGTTTTACTCCAAAAAATAGTTTATATTGCTCCTGTTATTATGAGACCTTATCTCCCCCACAAGAGGGCTAAAATGATTATAGCAAACTTTGCATTTTTAAACACACACCCCCCACAAAAGTATAAATCAGCAAAAACAAGTTTTCTAAGTAGTAGAAAATAAATCAACAAACATACTGTAGGTAGTTAAAAAATAAGAATAACTTCACTGCTCCAAAGAGCCATCTATCACCATCATTATACAGTTATTGTAATCATAGATCTATAATATAAAACAATACTTATTGCACAATTAATATATTTATGTTTCTAAAATGTAAAACAATATTTTCTGGGCCCCTAAGACTGAGACAACCAATAAACATCACTTTGACAAACCACACATAGCAATTTTATCCCAACCAGAGCAACATAAAGAGACACACTATATGAAAACAAAAAACACAATAAAAAATAACAGCTTATTGCAATAAGACTTTTAAACGTCTTTCCCTAACACGAATACAGGGTATCAATATATGTCCCTGACTATAATTGTCAATAAGACTTTTGTATAGCTTTCCCTAAAACTGTCCCTTTCCTACCACTTTTCCCTATCACGCTTAATTCAGGGTAGCAGTACACAGCCAGTATCACGCATACAGGTTCCCCTGATTATTAACCTTTTCACAGCAGATTTCATGTGGAAGACGTCGCCTCTCAACAGTTACTATCTACACGTCCAGTTACTAAGGTTCGTTACGTATTTGGCTAGCTGAACCTAACTCTATTTACTCTTTCCCTATAGGCCTCTTCTGTCCCAGACAGGTCTTCAAACTCTTTCTTTACTCACTCTTTATACTCTTCACTCACTCTTTATACTCTTTATTCTCTCTTTATTTTCTTTATTCTCACAACACCGCTTTAAACACACTTTACAACTCACCCCAGGAGTCCGTCACTCGAATCTGGTCACGGTTGGGGCCGACAGACTACGGGTAACTCCTTATCACAGACTTTTTATTAAAAAGGCATCTGCTTACCTTTTACTAAAGTTGACTGGTCACAAGAAGGAGAAATACCGCACTCTGTCGGTTCCCTTGCGCCTCCCTCGAGGCTGTTGGACTCCTGGCTGGCTCGCCAAATTTTGTGTGTTTTTAGAGCAATTTGCAATCCACATATGATTATGACCTACTTACTGCTGCCGTATTATTGTAGCTGAGTTTGTGCTGAAAACAGAGACATGAAACACTTTGGAATCACTGCATATAAAGTTGATGAAATTTACACAAATGTAAGAGCATGGCACAATCACCAGTGTGCCTCATTTTACCCTCGGACCCCAGAGGATTAAATGAAAAAAAAATTATTTAGGGTGAAATCTGAGCAAATTAGAAATTGTGATTCATTGCACTTAACTACAGAGAACCTTGCAATTAATCGCAATGAATTAATGTCATCGTTTGACAATTTTAACGTTCTCCATCCTGCTTTGCTTTGTCATCACACTTGAGAGTAAATGAAGGTAGGAGCAGTTCTGTCTTTCTCTCTGCTAATCAAAAGTGGTCTTACTGGACTACAGCCAATTGGTAGAAGGTTTATATGCCTGAGTCATGGGCTCTTAAAATGTGTGGGTTCAGCTAAGGCAAAGGAGCTTGTCCTTGTCGAGAAGAACAAGGAGACGACGAAGACGATGACTAGTACTTATCCATTTCTCCTAAAGAGAAATGTAAGTGCATATATACATATGTGTACATGTGGTGTATGTATGTTAACATTTTCTGTGTTTGTATGAGAGTGAGCATGGTTACATAAGTTTTGCTAGGCTATATCAGAGCGCGGTCAAACTGAGTAGGACCTAGGCTACGCTACCCTACAACAGGTAACAGTTAGCTAGCTAACGTCAACTGCTCTTACTATTTATGCATTGTACCTAAAGAGAAATGTAAGTAGATGGCAACATATAGATTGTGGAGGAAAATCCCTTCTTAGGTTCAGTGGGTGAGTCGGTGATGCAAGAATAAAGACTAGAACTTATGATTTCTTCTAATAATCTTTTTATTCTCTTTAATCAATAATCCTTTTCATGTACGTAGGCCTACGGGAGGTCTCTAGTACCATAGAGATACATAGAGAGCTTCCTCCCATTATGTTTTTACATCCTTTATACAACCAGATCTCCTCCTACCCTCCTAGGCCTACGGGAGGTCTCTAGTACCATAGAGATACATAGAGAGCTTCCTCCCATTATGTTTTTACATCCTTATACAACCAGATCTCCTCCTACCTTGATGTATCTTCCCTTTAAAATAACCAATCCCAGCCTAGGTCAAACATATGTTTCATAAATTAGTTTAACAATAACTATTATATAATCTTCCATTTTAATCAATGACAGATATTTCACTACACACACTTACAGAGAAATGTATATGCATGACTTGAATAACAAGTATTTGTCCTCATGGTTAACAATGGTTCCATCTTCCAGTTTCAAAGTACATGCACTTTACATGCATTCACTACATGCTGTAATCCAACTGAAATATTGACTCGTATACACACCACCATTTTCTAACAAACTATATTTATATCATTACTGTTGCCGTGATTACTTTGATTTTCATTCATTCATTTTAATAGAATATCATCGATACTAGAATTTATTTACTAGATACAGAAACTCAGTTCTTTCTAGATCAGTATCCTTTCTCTTCTCTTACAACTCAAAGGTCTTCTGCACAAGACTGTTTCCCAACAGAAGTTACAAAATTCCACTTAATTGTAAATGTTTACAATTTTCCCTCCTGCAACTGGGGTTCAAAGATTCTCTAGGTAGTATGCATCAGTATACAAGGAGACCACTGTCTTTCCTTAGTTACAAATAGACATAACACAGAATACCTATTGTTCCCCCCATCCCATAATCCCATAATCACATACATTTAAATATATTCTTGATCAGTACAATGTTTAATAAGAAGAAATGTAAAAACATTAAAAGAATGAAGAAAACCCATACTTCCACAAGATGTTTACATGTGGTGTATAGCCTACATGTTAACATATTTTGTTTGTTTGTCTGAGAGTGAGCATGGTTAGGTACGTGACAACCTAGGCAGCTACTTAGCGTTAGCTAGGCTACTATAAAGCGATGCGTGTGTAATGCAAACATGGGGAACAATGCATTTCTCACAGAAAAGGTTTAGTCGCTTTTTTTTAGTTCATTACAGTGGTGATAGAAGAGACAATAATTAAATGTTACTGTGCTGTTAGCTTTTATTGATCGCCGTACAAGGTTAATGTGAAGTAGCTAGCACAATCGGACAGCACTAACCCATAAAAATGTACTTTGAATGGTAGGCTACTTGCTCAATCGAACGGTAAATGTGAGAAACATTCGATTATAGTCAGTGGCACCGAAATGTTCTGTCACACCCTCAATAAACGGCAAAAGTCTGACTAGAAGATTGAATTAAATCTTTTAAATTTATATATGTTGTGAAACATTATCGATTCCGCTTGGCCACCGTGAGCGTATAGTTGCTGTGTAAATTACGGAAAATGCGTGGAGCGCCTAGGCCAATTGTAGTCCGATTGAACCGTAGCCTATAGCCTACATGCTGTAGTAAAGGGACCCCAAACCGCATTATGTAGGTATGTTACTCTGACTTTTAAAAATCATGTAAACATCGTAGTCCCACTGAAATCGCAGAAAGTCAAAGTTTTGGCCGGACAAAAACAATAAATCAACTTTTTCAAACACCATGTAAACCCACTGAGTGTAACGTGTGCGGTTACGCGAATAGCCACCCGTGTGTATTTCACCTGAAGTATTAGGCTGAGTATTACTGATATATAGTAAACGTCAGACTTGTTAACATGACTTTTGTCAAGTGTGCATGCCATAAACTGGGCACAGTTTGGACTACCATGTGACTTCAGACTTGAGAGGTCTATAGACTCTTGGAAATAGTTTGGTTGAGTCTATATGATCTTGGTTAAGTAGAAAAACCAGTTAAATGTGTTCAGTGTATTCCTTTCAGTAGTAAGCCAAGGTAAAATTTAATTTGCTAAGGTTTGGGCCACAGAGCTTGAGATAATGGCTGCAGCAGACCTATTGCATACAAACATTCATACTTTTACAAAAGTCTTCCGCACAAGTGATGATGTTATATATTTGAAGCATACTAATGGCAACCATTATGAAGTGGTAATGTGTTAAAGTAAAACACTGTGTGCATGGATGTGCATCCCTGTGTAAAGGAAAGAGCCTAACGCCAACTTCGAACATGCATTTACGCAAGAGAAGGTTACGGGGTGAAAGTAATGACAAAAACATTGATAATGACATACCTTTGGCATTACACACCAAAGCAGATATTGAAAGATTAGACTACACTAATAATGTTGAAAAAAGGGAACGACAAACATTTTTGAAAAAGAGGAGATGATAATGACATAGAATTTCAACAAGCAAGCATTCAGTCTCAGCGGAGGCTACACGCAACAAATGAGAACTATAGAAATAGTAAACAAACAAATAGTAAATAGTAAACAGATATGAAACATCTTTACATGTGCAAGAATCTGTAAAAAATTACAGCAAGATGAAGTACAAGTCAGATTTGAGGTTTCAGAAACGTACAAGACAGAAGCAAACACAAATAAAAGAACCATGTACAGTTTCGCAGTAAAGTCAATCAATACAGTCAAAACAAGTATAAGACTGATGAGGAATTTCAAAGCAATGTTAAAAAGTACAGTCAAGAGAAGTACAAAAGTAATTTGGAGTTTCAGAACTCTGTAAAACAGCACAGTGTAACCAAATATGCTCAAAGCAAAAAACAAAAGTGAGATTGACTTTGTTATCGACTCTTTCAGGAAAAATGTGAAAACAGGGCCTGAATTTGTTTGTTCCGTTTGCCATCATCAACTCTTTCGAAAGCAGATCATTGCATATAAACCTGTGCATTACTTAACTACAGATACTGTTGCAGCTTTGGCAAAACAATGTGTTACATGTACATAATTACACACATGCACCACAGAATGTTCTGTTAACTGCAAGAAAATTAACAACTCATGGAAATTGTGGATATGTCACACATGTCACCGCAAAATTGGGAAAGCTAGAATGCCTGAGGAAAGTGTTGCCAACAATATGCATCTTGAACTTGTGCCACCTCAGCTAAACTGTTTAAATTCACTAGAACAACATCTTATAGCAAAACACATACCGTTCATGAAATTGTTAGCTTTACCCAAAGGAGGGCAAAATGGCTGTCATGGTCCTGTGGTCTGTGTACCATCTAATTTACACGAAGTGACCAGTGTACTACCAATAAATGACGGAAACAATTTATTGTTGCACATTAAACTGAAACACAAGTTATCATACAAAGGACATTATGAATACCAACATGTTCATACCAATCATGTGTACAATGCACTAGACTATTTAAAGTTGCATAATAAATGGTACAATGACATAAATATTAACAATGATTGGATTAATCCATTGAACAAAATTGAGACTGCGGAACAAAAGGACACTCATGACAGTGATGCTGAACCAAGCAATTCTGGTGAAGTAGACACACCAACAAACAGTGTGCAAAATGACAACACAGTGGGAAAAGCACATGCAAGCACAGTTGATTGTACAACCCAATGCAAAGCTGCACCTACATGTAATAATAATAATAAAGATGATGATGTAGTCAATGAAAATATTCTGTTTCATGGTGAATCAAAAGAAAACTGTACAGTAAATACATCTGGCCAACTCATGTTAAATAGAAATGACATTAACCACACAGTTGCAAGGAATAGTACTTCTGTGACTCAATGTCATAATGCACCTAATGAAAGTAACCATAATAGTGGTTCAGAACAAAATGAAGAGGACTTAACATACATTGAACAACATCATGGGATGTTTCTAGATACATGTTTACAACCTGTAGATATAGCTCAAGAAGTTCTAGATCAACACTTTGACTTTATCTTATCCGTTGCTCCAGGTGAAGGCAATTATCCTATACATCTACTACAAGACACAACAAATGAAGCCAAGTGTTTCCCTGTGTTATTCCCTACAGGAGGCCCAACTTTTCATGATAATCGCAAAGAAAAGATAACCTTGTCACGGTATTTAAACGCATGTATACTTAATGCTGATGGCAGGTTTGCCAAAAACACATTACATATTTTATGCTCAATACATATCTGAAGTTCAACACGTTATTTCTAATGTCTCCATAGCAATGAGAAAAGGGGGTGCCAAAGATCTGAATGATGCTTTACTTGATATGCTAACAGAGCCAGAATCATTGAGAAGAGTATTACAATGTGATGAAGGCTACAAATAGTTAAAACCTATTTGTGGAACACTACCTTTGTGGCAAAATGCACAAAATGATTTGTTAGCAATGATTAGACAACTAGGCATCCCAACATGGTTTTGTTCATTTTCATTTGCTGACATGCGTTGGCCAGAAATAATGAATACCCTTATTAATCAGCAAGGACAAGATATAAACATGGAACAACTAACTTCGTCTGAAAAATGTGCATTGTTGAAACAAAACCCTGTTACAGCTGCTAGGATGTTTGACCACAGATGGCATTGTTTTTTGAAAGAAGTCATTATGTCTCCAGCTGCTCCTATTGGACCTGTCATTGAATATTTTTATAGAATTGAGCTCCAAAATAGGGTTTCGCCTCATTGCCATTGTTTATTCTGGGTGGATCAAGCACCTCAAATTGACCCTGAAAAAAAACCCTGATGCAGACATTGTAGCCTTCATTGACAAATATGTGACCATCAGCCAATGATGAGGAATTGTATGAAATTGTCAGTACTGTGCAAAAACATAGCAGTAAACACTCCAAAACATGCCGGAAAAAGAAAACTGAATGTAGATTTAACTTCCCTCATCCACCACCTTCTTGCACATTTGTTACAAGGCCTTCAAAACCCCAAAAAGACACTCCTGATACTAACACTGGTAACTTAAATGACACAACAATAAACAGTGAAATACACATGCAGACTGAAGAAGGACAACTAGCAGATCAGTATTATGATGAACTTACTGAGAAACTAAATAATGATTATGAAAATACAATGGCACCTGACACAGACATTGAAACTGAACAAGTACAACTGGTCAATCCATATGATTATGAACAGTCAAATCAAACAATAGATGAGCAAGATGAATTAAGAAAGCTTATGACATCGGAGATAGCAGAGAAAATTTTGAAAAGGGTTCAAGAGAGCCTGGTCAATCCTGATTCATCATTTGACTCAACAGAAGAATTCTTTACATTACATTACATTCATTTGGCAGACGCTTTTATCCAAAGCGACGTACAAAAAGTGCATTTCATGGTCATAGACAACTGCTAAACACAGGTTCAGTGAGGTACAATACTTATTTTGTACAGCTATTTCTAGCCAAGAACACAGTTTAGTTCACACAGTGAACACTATTCAGACCTAACCTCTGCAAAGCCAACTAGGCAGAAGAATAAACTACAGTATTAGGACAAATACAAATGACCAAAAAGTGCTGGGATGGGACAACATGTAACAAGTGTCATGAAAAAAAGGGGGGGGGTTTAGAGTGAAATATACAGCGTGGTGGTGGTTAGTCTAGGTATAGTCTGAAGAGATGAGTCTTCAGACCACGAAGATGGATAGTGAGGGGGAGGTTCGGAGAGGGACGGGGAGTTCGTTCCACCACTGGGGAGCTAGGGTGGAGAAGCTCTGTGATCCCTTTTGGCGGGTGGGAGGGGTTACAAGGCGCCCTGCTGCCGGAGCAGAGTGGTCGAGCAGGCACATAGAATCGAGTCATGTCCTGCAAGTAGATGGAGGCTGTCCTGTTGGCGGCAGTGTAGGCAAGGGTCAGGGTTTTGAATCGGATCCTGGCAGCGACCGGTAGCCAGTGGAGTGATCGCAGCAGAGGAGTGACGTGGGAGAATTTGGGAAGGTGGTAGATGAGTCGGGCAGCGGAATTCTGAATCATCTGTAGTGGTTGTATGGCACAAGCTGGCAGGCTTGCAAGGAGAGAGTTGCAGTAATCAAGGCGAGAGGTCACCGTAGCCTGGACGAGCAGCTGGGTGGAGTGCGCCGTCAGGTATGGTCGAATCCTTCTGATGTACAGAAGGAATCTGCAGAACTGTGATGTTGCCTTGATGTGCTCCTTGCAGTCCAGTTGGTCATCCAGGACCACCCCCAAGCTCTTGGCAGAGTGAGAGGCAGTCACTGTGGTGCCATCAACCGTGATTGAGAGCTCACGAAGTAAGGATGTCTTGCACGGGAAGAAGAGCAGCTCAGTTTTGTTGAGGCTAAGCTTCTTTGGATCCATAGGCATTTTTCAAACACTATTTGAACTTGCAAATGCCAAACTCACCAATAAAACAAATCTGCTGTTGAAGCGAAACCCAAATGACATTTGGATCAACCAATATAACAAAGACTTGTTAAGACTTGTTGAGTCGCGAGGGGGACTCCCATTTAGCTCTAAGGACCCTCATGTCAGTTAGAATTGCCTTCAAAGTGTTAACAACGTTGGCTCCAAGTCGTTTATCAATACTAGAAATCTCAATTTCGTAATATTCTGCAATTTTAAACAGCTGCTCTTTAGTAAATTCCTCTAGCAGGTTTTGCATACATTTTATACACAAATTGTGCAACCCCCCTTTAACACATTTCTAAAAATACCAGCCATCTGGTCTTTTTTGGCACAGTAAGGATCTTTTTTGGCCGCGTAAGGATTTTCAGTTTCCTTGCTCGTGGGTCAACCTGACTTTCTTGGCACCACAATGATTTTCGGTTCTATGGTGATCTTATCTTATCAATGGTTTTCGGTTCTATGGTAAAATGCATCTTTTCCCCCACCACTCATTACACTGATTGTCACACAGCAAGCATTATCATACACCATTCGCATCACACCAGGTTTTTCTTAAAGCACACATATCTCCTCCCAACAAATATCATTTCAAAACACCCACTTCTTCACACATGTATTGGTTTCTTATGCTTGTTGAATACTTTCATGGTCGGGTTTGGTTACCTCTCTCTCTCTCCTGGTTGTAAGTCAGTAATGGATTAGAAGTCACAGTGTGGTTGGTCTGTGACTGGGACAAGGCAGCAAAAGCTTTCATGGGACCTAGGCGTGTGAGGCACAGTAATAGTCCAATGGCGAGGGGGTGTATCCCGAGATGAGGGCATCACCCAGAGGCCATCAGCAGTTGAGAGCGACCCGCTGGGAGGGTATCCGGAGAGGCATGTGAGTAAAGGATGCTCTATGCCATACTAAGAAACCATACTGCTGGACTAACCGCAAGAGTATCCAAATGAGTGATGGTCCATGTTCGCAAATAAACCATCAAAGGGGGGATATGTAAGATTTTTAGTTCAACTACAAATCTTCAATACAGAGGTTGTGCCAAAACGCAATACTTGGGCCCACTGATGAAAGAAAGCCTTAGTTCACAGCTCACAAGACTTCAGTATCACTGTAAAGACTGACAGTGCCATATTGATACAATCAGCCAGGAGAGGGAGAAAGGTGAATGAAACTGACTCGGGAGTGATTAACAAAGCAGAGTTGCTAAGGCATTGTGTGACTCTTGACAGAAACTAATCATCTCACTCACCAATCATCACTGGTACCACTAATCAAATCACAACTAACAGCTTAAAAGAAGGCCAAGACAGACAGTCGGGGTGCATTTTGACTTCGATGCTCCCAGAGTACATGCTACGTGTATTTTCTGTTGCTGCCATATTTTGCCAATAAAGACAGTTTCTACGAAGACCAAGATTTTCTCGTCCGGAACCTTATTTTTTCTTACAATGGACACAAAGGGAATTGCTAAGTCTTCCTATAAAAATTGATGACAATGATATGAAGGTGTTAGGTGTGAGATTTGACAAAGAAGGGTTGGGTGGGAAAAATTGGGAGGACGTTTTAATGAAAGTTAAAAAGAAATTGCAGTTCTGGAGTTTTAGGAAGTTGACGTACGAAGAGAAGGTTTTGATTTTAAAATCCGTCATTTTACCATTGCTTTTATTTTTCGGAGTAGTGTTTGTACCATCTCATTCTGTGTTGGCCCGTCTGGACTTTTTAGTTTTTCGTTTTTTCTGGGGCGGGGGATGGGAAAGGCTGCAAAGGGTGTGGGTGAAAAAGGAGCGGGGGAAAGGGAGTGCCGGATTTTAATGTGCCAGTTTGTGGCCCTTCATGTGCCCTTGTGTGTGAATTCAGCAAATAAGGCTTCATGTTTCGTACGGTTTTTTATTGGGGGTTTTTTTTTGAGAAGGTTGGGGATTTTAAAAACAAACTGTACTGTAGTGTACTTGATATTATAACATTTAACATTTTTTCAAAAAAAAAAAAAAAGGTGGTTGTTACGATCAGCCCCTAGCCAGTCGCAACATAAACGAGAATCACGCAAAATAGTCGCAATTCAAAAATATCTTTAAAGAACACTACAAAAGAACCAAAATGCGCAGTGTAGCCAGACTGCAGGTTGTCCTCTGAATGGAGAGAGAGAGTGAGCATCAGCCAGAGGGCCCCTTAAGTCGGACCCCTTCCAGGTGACACCCATTTCCTATTAGGAAGACAATCAAACAAATGTCGCAACACCACTTTCAGCTACTAGGGCACAAGGTCAGGGAACCATAACACCCCCCACACCAAATGGTGACACCAGTCACCACCAAAACAGTCACAAATCATAGGCAAAATATATAATACACCATCATACATATATACAGGGACTCAGACCCTACTACTACCCACCAACCAGTGCCCACTCACCGACCCGTATCACCATCCCAACACGTCCAACGACCCCGGTGCCTGGGAAAGTTGAAACAGAAGGGAGAAGCAAGGCATAGAGAGCGACCCGGAGATGGAGAGAGGACAAGAGACCCAAAAAGAGTGTCGCCCTACACCCTCGACAACGCATCAGCTAGAACGTCGTCTTTACCACGGATATGAACAATCTCAAGGTTGAATGCTTGGAGTATAAGGCTCCAGCGCGTCAACCTCTGATTTGAATTCCGCATGTGGTTCAAGAAGACCAACGGATTATGGTCTGTGTGTACTAGAAAAGGGCATGAAGAGGAGCCAACATAAACCTCGAAGTGTTGGACAGCGAGAACCAGGGTGAGTGTCTCCTCCTCCACGGTTGAGTATGCACGCTGCTGCGGACTAAACTTCTTGGAGAAGTAGCAGACAGGATGTTCAATGCCATTAGAAGCAACCTGGAGAAGAACAGCACCTGCCCCAAAATCCCTTGCATCCACAGCAAGACGGAAAGGCTTCGAGAAGTCTGGAGCCGCTAATACTGGGGCACTAACTAGCAGAGCTTTGGCATTTTGAAATGCACACTGGCTGGAATCAGACCAGTGGAAATCAACCTTGGGGCTAATGAGATCGGTCAAAGGGGCGACAACAGACGAGAAGTTTTTACAGAAATTCCTGTAATATCCAGCCATACCTAAGAATCGCCGTACCTCTCGGCGGGTGGTTGGTACAGGAAACTGACAAATAGCCTCAACCTTTGCTCCTACGGGACGCACTTGCCCCCTGCAAATGACCTTACCCAAGTAGGTTACAGTAGCTCTACCAAACTCACACTTGGCAAGGTTAATGGTAAGGTTAGCAGCCAACAGACAGTCAAAAGGCTCCTTTATATGACCCAAATGTGTGGACCACATCATCCAGATATGCCTCACAGCTGGAAAGACCAGACAAAACGTGGTTAATAAGACGTTGGAAGGTTGCAGGCGCATGCCAAATGGCATTACCTTGTACTGGAGGAAAGAGTCTGGCGTAACAAATGCAGATATCTCTCTAGCGCGAGTGGACAATGGAACCTGCCAGTAGCCTTTCAGAAGGTTGAATTTACTGACAAATCTGGCAGATCCCACCCTATCGACACAATCGTCCATTCGCGGTAGGGGATAGCAATCAGGTTTAGTGACAGAATTAATCCTTCGATAATCTGCACAGAAACGATATGATCCATCCGGTTTGTTTACTAACAAACATGGAGAACTCCATGGACTTGAGCTCGGTTCAGCAATATTGTGTGACAACATATAATCAACCTCCTTTTTCAAGAGCTCACGCTTCAAGGGGTTGACCCAATAAGCATGTTGCTTAATGGAGAGTGCAGAACCTACATCAATGTCATGCTCCATGAGAGATGTACAACTGGGCACATCAGGAAAAAGAGAAGGGTAAGACTGAACTAAAGCGACAATGTCAGCCTTCTCAGCACCTGACAGGTGAGGGAGATGATCAGGAAAAGAGGAAAACATCTCAGAATTCTGTAAGCGCCCCTCCATCACACACTGAGATGGAGCAGTCACACCCTCCTCGTTCTCCAAGAGTGAGGTCAATGCAACATTCCTACCCTGGGAATGAACAGTCACATCCCCAACACTCCTCTCCAGGAGTGGAGACGAGGCAACAGTCAGCCCTGGGAAGGTGCAGGAAGGCGAAGGTAAATGTGGGAGCACAGCGGGGAGTGATACAGGCTTTGCAGTAGGCCCCCTCCCATGGTAGGGCTTTAACATGTTGACGTGACACAGTTGCGTAGGCCGTCGCCTATCAGGGGTGATGATAACAGTCACGTTCAGATACCTTACGTTCCACCACGTATGGACCACTATACCTTGCCTGTAGAGCAGAACCAGCAATGGGCAGCAGAACCAACACCTCATCACCGGGGGCGAACGTCAAACCAGTGTTTCATTTTCCCCTGAGCAACTTCTAGGTTCTGCTTGGCCAAGTCACGGGCTAGGTGTAATTGAGAGCGAAATTTGCTGACATACTCCAACAAATTATGCTGAGGAGTTTCCTTAAGCTACTGGTCCCTCAACAGGGCCAGAGGACCACGCACCGTGTGACCAAACACCAATTCCGCAGGACTGAACCCTAAAGACTCCTGCACTACCTCTCTGGATGCAAAAACTAACCAGGGAATGCCCTCTTCCCAATCCTTTCCGAGCTCCAAACAGTAAGTACGAAGCATAGTCTCAAGGGTTTGGTGAAACCTTTCTAAGGCCCCCTGGCTCTCAGCATGATAAGCACTGGAGACATTATGCTTGATTTGGAGCTGTTGAAGGACTTGGGCAAAAACACGTCACATGAAGTTGGTTCCCTGGTCGCTTTGAACGACCCTAGGGAGGCCAAAAACAGAGAAGAACTTGATTAAGGCTTTGATGACTGCTTTTGCAGTAATCTTCCGCAGAGGGACAGCCTCTGGGAAGCGAGTAGCAGCACACATGATTGTTAATAAGTACTGATGGCCCCCTTTTTGTCTGTGGAAGAGGCCCAACACAATCCAGAATTATATGCTCAAAGGGCTCTCCAACTACTGGGATTGGGTAAAGGGGTGCAGGAGGAATGGTCTGGTTAGGTTTCCCGGTAACCTGACAGACATGACACGTTTTACAGAATTTCACCACATCCCGCTTTAAGCCGGGCCAAAAGAAATGCCGAAGGATGCGATTGTATGTTTTATTAATCCCTAGATGTCCGGCTAAACCATCGTGAGCCACACTCAAAACCTTGTTTCTGTAGTTAGATGGAATTACTATCTGAGAAATTACCTTCTACTCATCAGGAACATCATGCGGCCTCCATGTCCTCATCAACACTCCATCCCTAAGGAAATATCCTTGGAGCACAGCATCAATCTCCTGATCAGGAGAGACAGACTCAAACAGAGACACAAGGGTTGGATCAGCCTTCTGAGCAGAGATGAATTGTGCTCGAAATAGTGGCATGTCACAAATGGTGGTATTCACAGTATCACCCTTCTCTGGAACAAGGTCTTCAGATGTCTTGACCATGGGGAGAAAGACAGACTGTGAGTCAGACATTTCAGGATGCCCAAAAAACGTGACACAAAGGTCGTCAAAACACTCTTCCTGCAAGTCGCTAGCATCACGTTGCTTTGCCATAGCACGAGTGACAGCACATGTAGGGAAAACATCAGGATATTTCTGTTCCAACTCATCTGGGCCCTCGCACACCAATGGCACAGAGACAACTTCAGGTGGAGTGTCAGATTGTCTCCAAACATTTCCACCTGCCAGATCATTCCCCAAAATAAATGTAACACCAGGCACGGGGAGGGACGGTCGCACTCCCACTACGACACTGCCAGTCACTAGGTCAGAAATTAAATCAATGCGATGTAAGGGCACGTCAACAAAGCCCATCTCAAACCCTCGGATTAAAACACTCGTGCCAGTGGAGGTCTGTTCAGACAGGGGTAAAACTCCTTCTAATAAGAAGGACTGAGCAGCGCCTGTGTCTCTGAGGATACAGACTGGTGCATTTCCACCCTGCCCAGGTATTGACACAGAGCCATTCATGAGAAATGGAGTGTAATTCTTTTGAGTACTAGAGCATTTGAAAGGTGAGACATGGAATTCAGGTTCAGCAACGTCACAAGAAGTCAAAGGAGCTACCAGGCCAACAGATTTAGCACCCTGCTGTTTTTCTCTGACACTAAAGCAATTGGAGATCCTATGTCCTGTCTTTTTGCAGTAAAAACAGACTCCATCAGGGTATTTACCCACAGGGCTAGACTTATCAGCCAGTGGCACAGATGGCACAGGGCCAGTGGAAGTGGGCTTGAAGGAACGAAAACCCCCTTGATGTCTGTCTTTGCCCTCATTACGATGTTTTTCCCCAAACACAATCTTATGGGTTAACACAAATTCATCAGCAAGGACGGCAGCTTCTGACATCTCAATGAACAAAAAGTAATCAAGGTAAGTGGAAATGGCCTCAGGCAGACCATTCTTAAACTCCTCCAGAACCACCATCCCACAGAGTTGTTCCTTAGTCTCAGCCTTCTGAGATCGACACCACCTATCAAACAACTGCCCCTTCTCCCTTGCAAACTCCACATAAGTGTGTTTATCCTGCTTAGCATAGCGTCGGAACTTCTGTCGGTATGCTTCAGGTACCAGTTCATATGTACGCAAGATGGCAACCCGGACTAAATCATAATCAACACTGTCTTCAAATGATAAAGTTGAATATGCCTCTTGGGCCTTACCAGTAAGGACACATTGCAGCAGCAAAGTCCATACATCCTTCGGCCAATTTAAAGAGGTGGCCACTCTCTCAAAACGAGAAAAGTACCCCTCTACCTCTTTTTCTGAAAACGGAGGAACCATACAAATATGCCTACCTACCTCAAATGCAACAGGAGGTGTAGTCTTCTTGCCTTCAATATCTAACCTCTTCATCTCCAAATCTGCCTCTTTTGCTGCTAATTCTAGCCTTTTCATTTCCAATTCCCGATCAAGTAATTGTAATTTCAAAGTAACCTCAGACTCGTTGAGTCGTGAGGGGGACTCCTGTTTAGCTCTAAGCACCCTCATGTCAGTTAGAATTGCCTTCAAAGTGTTAACAACGTTGGCTCCAAGTCGTTTATCAATACTAGAAATCTCAATTTCGTAATATTCTGAAATTTTAAACAGCTGCTCTTTAGTAAATTCTGTAGGATAATTTTGAGACTCCATGATTGTGATGACGTCACATGTTAACCTCTTAGCGCACAGCCCCTAGTGGTGGGCACGCCCGCGTGCCTAAATTACTAAACTCAAACATTCGGTGCTACTGCAACCAAAGTGTGAGATGAAAACAGAAACGCGTTGTTTCCGTTTCATTAGTAGACGATACATGACAACTATGCCGAAAACAGAGTTTCGCAGCCCCACCATTGTCGCTCCCGTCGTTCATTTAACACACACCCCCTCCCTGCAGTCTCATCTAAAAAACACCCCCCACCCTTGACATAATGGACAATATTGTCTATCTTGGCATTCATAAAAATATTCTTTCACCACTAAAAAATCGTATTCCGTCATAGCAACAAGAAACCCGACAATAGCCCTAAGATATGCCTATACAGCAGTGAAAACGCTGCTCACTGAATAACGAAATAAACGAGAAAAAGTTTTTTTAAATGATACCATGTCATTCTACAGTCAATATCTGGGACTAAATATTGAATAAATATAAAACCTTACTGTTGGTTTTACGTGTAGAGATGTCCCTTTTGAGACTGCGTGGTCATATATTGTCTTGGACAATCCGTTTGGGAAATATAGGCGCATCTGTGACGCCTGGGTATCTTCCAAAATAGCTGTGCGTAACACCACCTGTTGTTTACTGCGTCGTCGCCCTTTTTAGTACAGTCTGACTAGATTTACAATTCATTTACTCGGTAGGCGAGAGTATAAGCTTTCTAACGATGTATAACATGTCTAATTCTGCTTTCGGAATAGCGTTTTATAGGTCAGCGTAACAGAAAATATTCTTAGCATAGCATTCACTAACGCAATCACACTCTGTTAGCAGACAAATACGATGCACCTAACGAAACATGTTCAAGGATATTTCGTAATTTCTTGGAAAATACTATTATTATTGAGGACTTCTGAACATAGCTAAGCCATATGTTTGCTGATAGACCTAGCTGACATCGTTTTCTGGAGCAAAACAGAAGCGAATAGAACAACATAATTGATACTGTCTCTCTGTCTCTATCTACTGAACATGGAGATTTCACCATTGCTATGTAAGTATTATCGTTCAAAATATTTCGGTTATATACGTTCTTTTTGAAATTGAGTATTTTTAAATAGGTTAGTGGTGTTATATAATGTAAATATTTCACACTAATGTAAGCGTTAGACGGAAGTGTAATAGTTTTTGTGAAGCATGCAACAGTGATGACGTCAGAGCTGGAACATTGCCAAAACGTGGTGGACGGGCGAAAATTGTTTTCATGTTGTCTCATCCCCATACAATAAAACATACGAGTACACAAAGTATAGAAATACACACGAGTTAATTATTACACATTTAGGTACCGTACCGCATTGTGTGACAATGTTTTTGCATTATTTTTTTAATCTGATAGCAATGTTTCATCTTAAACCCTCATAAGGGGCTCATTTATATGCTTTATAATGGACAAAAAACATTTTATTCAATTTTGGAGAGATTTTGGATATGTTTCTGGACACCTAGCTATTTTAGACCACTGTACTGACTGAAAGCTTGTAATTCCCATTTGAAAATTATGCAACAGTGATTTTCTTGAGTCAAAACAGTTGATTTGTAGTGAAATACATGGATATGTTATGATTTACAGCAATGCATAATTTAGACATTTTGGATAGATTTGGAGATGCTGGGTACAGTGCTTAGTTTTTGCTTCATACATCTATAGTAGTTCTACATATCCACCCTTAGATTTTATGAACTTGTGGTCAAGAAGTTTTTGACCTAGCACATGTATAGTTTAACCTCCTGCATATATTCAATCTCGCAGTATTTCATTGCGAACTTAAAAAGTGCAAATTTATTTTGGATTTTTTGTCAAAACAATTGCATTTGTGGCACTTTATTTCTTCCAAAATTATGAATATAAACTAATCTGTGTTAGTATTGTAAATTGTACAAATGTCTTGCTTCATTTAAGCCATTTTTCAAGTCTCTGTGGTGTTCACGTCTGGAGTTATAAAGCTTTAAATAGGGTACCCCCTAAATGGGCAAGGATTGGCAAAATTTGGCTTGTGCCTTAAGAGGTTAAAGTTTTTTCTTAAAGGGTATTCCTGTCAATGTTGATCAGACTGTTTCCTCCAAACGCTCGATGCTGCATGATAAAAATATATCACATGTATAACTATATACTAATATAATCAATATGTAATCCAATAAACCTATATCAGTAGTTGCAGCAAAGCTTATGGAAACGCAAGAAACCACAGTATCCACTGTAGAAAAAAGGCAAACGCAGAAGGCTTAAAAAAACCATACTTACTCAGCAGAAAATTAGTGCCAAATAGAAATGCTAGAAAACTAATACTTTACGGTGACCTCAGTGTAACCTGAATACAGTAGAAAAGCACAGGAGGCTATAACTCTGAACTCGTATGCGTAATAGAAAAATACAGAAAGCAATGAGGTGTATGCATAGTGGAAAAGTACAGAGTAAGGGAAAGCTGGGGTAACTGTCCACTACGATAAGATTACCATAGAACCGAAAACCATTGATAAGATAAGATCACCATAGAACCGAAAATCATTGTGGTGCCAAGAAAGTCAGGTTGACCCACGAGCAAGGAAACTGAAAATCCTTACGCGGCCAAAAAAGATCCTTACTGTGCCAAAAAAGACCAGATGGCTGGTATTTTTAGAAATGTGTTAAAGGGGGGTTGCACAATTTGTGTATAAAATGTATGCAAAACTGACAATCGAGGTTCAATTCAGCTGAATTGTTCCGGCTTTGTGAACCTGTGCAATAAAGTCTAAACTTTCTGAAGAGCTTGCTGCTGTTGTGTCTTTTCCCTCGTGAAATTGTTTTCTACAGATTGGCGACTAGCGTTGAAGTATGTCGTTTCCTAGACACGACAATTCCTCTAGCAGGTCCTCAGAGGGATCATCAAAAAACATTTGAATGTCAACAGTAGACATCTTAAGATATAATCCAAACCAATGCAGCCAAGAATCCTAGAACAATCAGAACCACTCACCTAATAAATCTCTAACACATCAAGAGGCTAAAATAGAATTGGATCAGTGCCCCAGCACCACAACAGCAGTAATAGTGTAGCAATCAACACTAAAATACCACAGGTTACACAAAAGGCTATAGGAAGGCAAAACAAGTACTGTTATCCTAATCAAAGTACCAAAGCACAAGAAAAATGCGTTACAATACAATATCAACAGTATCACAACAAGTAGCTTAACCATTCAGCTTTACAGCTACAGAACAAAACGCAAGCGCAGGGACAACCGCACACAAACAACCACTATGAAGCAGCCAATATCAAGGCATCGATGTAAAAATATTACAAAATTTTACAAGCTTACTAAGTAGTTACAAGCGATGCACAAAATTGCTACACTGGCATTATGTGACTAGCGCTACGAATACAACCATTACACAATGGTAGCATCAAAACCATCCTCGGTTACACGGGAATGGATCACGAAAGTAGCTCAGATTTACTTACTGAGCGCTGATATTGCTCTCTCGGAAAAAAACACGGAAGTAATTCTAACACGGCTCACAGCCACCACGGCTTGAAAGAACACGAGTCACAGTTCGCAAGTCGAAATGTGAACACGCTAAGTTTGCAGCTAGTACGAGCACGAACAAACGACCGAGCATGAACATGGAAATATCACTAATTAACATGCGAACACAGCTACCGATTGCTTAATCAAACAAACTGCAAAGGTAGAAATGTAGCAATTTCCATACTCACCCCAAACACAACCACAAGCTCTCTCGTCCTAGCGTCCTCCGTTTGAGCAAAATCACAGGTGATACTAATCACACTAATTACAACGATAATTAGAGTCACTATACGTCGACTTCCCCCAGGTCCTAACTATCTAGTAGCAACGAAAATCTAACTAAAACCTAACATAGTCTTCAGTGTAGTTACCGGGCTCGAGGCGGCTTTTAAACGCAAAACCCGTGAACGCAAATGAGAGACCAATTGAATAGCCACTCACGGCGAACCAGAGCGTACCCCCACCCAGAGTTAACACCAAAAATAAGAAAGGCAAAATAACAAAGTGACAAGCCCGAAGGACATGCCCGACGACTAGAATTACCTGAGGGAAAACACAGCAAACCAATAACACTCAGTTGACTCCACCTACCGCCGCACCACGCAAATGTTGTAACCCTGAAAAAGGGGAGAAAGATCACAATTGCAACTTAAGCAGTGTTTCCTCATCACTGGCTTTATCTGGAATCTTTTCAACAATAAACATTTACATTTGCCAATAAATGAAAATTCCACAGAACATGTACACCATGTCACAATCTATGTTCCATTCAGCGTTCCTTTTTTTCCACAAGTGCATATAAGCAATGACTCAGATAATAACAACCGTTCTCTTTCAAATTATACTGTTACTGGTAGATAGCATCACTGTAGTTAAAATAATTCTCCACTATCAATTTCAATTTGGCACCTGTTTTAAATTGAGTCATTTAACAGAGTCTGCTATTTTACATTCCATTTCAGTTTCATTCAACTAATTCTCTAATTTACTCTTTAATTCAATTCCTTCACACTTTTCCTTTCATATGACCTCAATTACAAGATACACATTTATCTACAATGTCTTTAGTGACAAAACAAATAAAAGAAACACTTCAGTTACAAACAGTGGCTTAAGAACAAATATCCGCAAATATGTCAACAGCAGGTTATTACGGTGAAACAGCACTAGTACCTAAATAGAAAGAGATACCATTTACTTGGACCGAGCTAGCTAGACAGCATGCACCTTCCACGTGAACCTGTTGGGACATTAAAAAGGCTGCCGCGGCCATGTATAGCTACCATGTGTTCTCTACAAATACATTTGGTAAAACGCGGCATTTAGTAATAAACTTCAAACAAAGGCAACAAAATGAACATGTAACCCGCACGTTATTACAGCAAATAGGCATTAACACCGAAAAACTAAAAAGGAATACCATTCGGAAAGTAGCTGCATTACAGAGATATCATGGACATTTCACGTGTCTACTGTGATCGTACATTAAATGGCTGTAGCGGCTAAATAAGCTAGCACATTTTCTCGGTTTATACACTCGGTAAAACTAGTAAAACTTCACCAACATCAACTCCATTAGTGCTTTTTCATGGTCAGGTATGTCTAACGTTCATGTTTTCACTCCATTAACAGTGTATAATTAATATCATACCTGAAAAAAGGTGAGAAGGATCACAATTGCAACTTAAGCAGTGCTTCCTCATCAGTGGCTTTATCTTGAATGAGGAAAAAGACCGCGATCCTCCTCAAGTGGATGGACGAAGGCATAAGCAATCGATCCAAAATTAGTTTTAGAAAGGCTTTCTTTTAGATTACCGAAAAACAATTAAATGGAAATGATTTACGTTTTTGGTTTTAACTTTTCTTAAACCAGCAGTGACTTTTAAGTAGTTTATCGTGAATTCTTACAGTTTTACCCAATTTTCATGAATTTCTACCAGGTACTCTTGTATAAAAGAACGAACTCAACAGTTCAAAAGAATGCCCAAACCTTACTCAAAATGCAACAAATATGTACAATATATATCTAAACGTATTTCATTGTTTACACAATGCTTTGTGATATTTCCATACCTGAAAAGGGGAGAGAAATCAATAAAGAAGCCTGGCTACGATGTTCACTCTCTGGCATTGTTACTGAGAATGAAGCAACGTAGCGACAGTTCCCCCTTCTGGCCGTCTGCAGGCATAACTAATCACTAAAGTGTCATGTCCAAAACTAAACAAATCAGCTATTGATGAATGGACTGTTTCAGTAGGTAAATAGTCTTTAGACGTTTTAAACCTCTTTTAACCTTTTTAACCGTCATAAATAGCTGATCATTCGGTATGTGCGACGATTCGAATGGCCATACTTGTGATGTCATTATGGATATCTTTAAAGTTATTGTGACAAGTGAAAGCATGTTTTCAGATGTCTTGATTCATCCTTCTTACTCGTCAGTTTCAAATTGCAGTTATCTTGAATTGTCATTCTGACTAGTAACATTGTAATTTCGCCCAATTCGAATGAGTTTGTCGATAACTGAAATGCAATTACGGATTGTGGAGCGAGGCTATTGAATGTTAGGAGGGCTTGCCATGATGGCAACTATTTAAACGGCTTTGGCCGTGACTTTCTTCGCTTACGGCCACACCACCCTGAAAACGCCCGATTGGTTTGCCCCAGGAAGTGGGTTGGAAGTAGTTGGAAAAGTTTGTTCTGTGTATTAGCGTTTGTCTCTTAAATCGGTTAACTTTGTTATTTTTTGCAACTTCATTTTGTCTAAGTGTCCGTTTTATAATTTATTCGTCAACCCCCCAGCAGCATTTGCTGTTTGGGGGACTGTCTTGTACGTTAAATGTTTCGGATGGATATAATGGCAACGAACACTGGACAGCAACTGACTACGAGTCGGATTACGGAGAAAATGAATGAAAGAGGAAGGACGCGGAGAAACGGACAGACAAAATGTGAATGACAAAGGAAAGAACACCGACAATGAGAATGGACATGGAATAAATAAACGGAAAGACGGCGAACAACAAAGAAACGGAGGAATCCAAGGAGAAGAGAGAAGGAAATATGACAGAGCTGACAGTGGAAGTGGAGGTGGAAGGAACGGAGAAAATCTCCATGATGGACATACTACGAGAAGTAAAAAAAGAGTGCGGAGAAGTCACAGGCTGCCGAGTGAGAGGAGCATGAACGTATGAAATAACAATGAGAATGGACCAAACAAAACAGAAACTAATGGAAGGAATTAAAGTTAAAGGAGCGATGGTTTTTGCGAGAGACATTGTTAACAAGGACATGGTAGTCTCATTTATCAACCTACCTGTCTATTTAGAGGATGGGAAAATAATAGCAAAATTAGAAGAGTGGGGGGTTAAACCATTATCGACAATTAAACTGAGAAATTGGCCGGGAACAGATATTGTGGACGGAACAAGATTTTTTAAAAGTACGCTTCAACGAGCAAGTACGTTTGCTCCCTTATTCCATGAAATTTGAGACGCTGAGAGGCACGGAATATTTTAGGGTGATTCACGACAGACAACTACGGGTTTGCAGACTATGCATTCAACCTGGATTTATATTCAGAGATTGTCCGGACTTTAAATGCGGAGAGAAGGGGCACTACGCGAGAGAGTGCGAGAAACGGAAGGAGGCAGAAAGAGAAGAGAAGCAAGAGGAGAGCAAAAGAGAAGACGGCGACGAAAAGAGAGAGAAAGAACACCGGGACGGAAAATCAGCCGATGAAATGGAAAACGATGCGCAAGAGGAGAAAAATAAAGACGTGGACCTAGACAGCGAAATGGAACGGAGATACGAGACTGAGGGCAACAGTGAGGATGGGGAAGGGGATGGCGATGAAGAGGAAGAGATGGAACAGATGGGAGAAAGCTTACGGCCACACCACCGTGAAAACGCCAATTGGTTTGCTCCAAGCAGGAAGAGTGGGATCTGCACTACTTTGTTTAGTTTGCTTGAGTTTGTCTTTCGTCGTGTCTTTCAGCATTTGTTCGTTGTTTAATTGTTTTATTTTTCGAACGTGTGAGTGAGTGAAACCCCCTGCAGCTTGTGCCGTTTGGGGGTTTTGTTTTTTGTGTGTGTGTCTTTTGGACGGATTTCATGGATAACAAACTTTGCACGCCACAGACAACGAAAATGGATGTGGCAAAAGGCAACGGCAACACGGACAAACCTTCGGACGGATTCTCGGCAACGACACGGAATTACAAAAAGGATTTGACTCTCGCGGTGGAAATTATTGGCGACGATAAATTGACAATGATGGAACTGTTAAAATCTATCCAAGAAGAATGCGGAAAGGTAATTTGATGTAGATTTAAATCACAAAAATCATACGAAGTAACTATGTTTACTGAAAGAGGGAAAAGTAAGTTGTTGGAGGGGATTAAAATTAAAAACAGTACAATAATAGCCAAAGAAGTTTCTAATGATGAGCTAGTGGTCTCGTTTCTCAACTTACCAACATACATAGAAGATTTTGATATCTTGGGGAAACTGAGAGACTGGGGAGTAAAAGCAATATCGCCGATAAAGAGAAGGGTGTGGCCAGGAATGGACATTGCTGATGGAACAAGGTTTTGCAAAGTTAAGTTCACCGAGACAGTCAAATCCCTGCCTTACTCTACAAAGTTCGAGAGGAGTTCGTTAGAAGGAGCGGAATATTTCAGAGTCATCCACGATAGACAAGTGAAAGTCTGCAGGATCTGCATCAGATTTAGATGCAGGAATTGTGGCGAACAAGGTCATTATGCAAGAGAATGTACAGACAGCGGTTTCTGTGGACTATGTAAAAATAGAAAACGCTGGTGTCGATGCAAGGAGACGAGTGAGGTCGTGGCTTCAGGCGCCTTAGAAGAGGACAGCACGCCACAATTAGAAGGAGAAAAGGCGGACGAAGACGAGGAAGAAAGGAAAAAAAGGCATATAAGAAAACTGCAGCCCAGGCGGAAAAGGAGAACACAGCAGACACCATAGGAAGTAGTATGGACACAGATATCCTACAGGTTGACCTGGTTAAAGGAGGGAAGAGGGGGAACGGTGAGGAAACAGGGCCTCCCCAGGTGACTGGATCCCCGGCAGCCCGTGCGAGTACCTCAAAGGACAGGAACGTTGTTGAGGAGACCGCTGGGAGAGGCGAAGGAGAGAAAATTGAGCCCGCTGTGATCCCTGAGACGGATATAGAACCAGAAGAAACAACAAACAGCGAGAAAAACTGGATAGAGGAAATGGACACACAAGATGTCTCTGAGGAGGAGGAAGAGACCAAGGGAATTGAGAGGAAAGGAAAGCGTGCAAGCACTGAAAAAAAGAAGGCAGATGCACAGGAGGAGGAAATGAATGAAGATGAAGACGGAGAAGAGGCAGAGATACTCCAGGTTTTCAGCAGCATACAGCACTGTACCCTGGAGGAGAAAAGAAAGAGATTTTTGGATGGAGCGGAGAATGAAGACAGAAAGCAAAGAAAAGGATTCAGAGTAAAGAAATGACAGAAGGAAGACATTACAGGAAAATAATGACTCGGGTATGGTTTCTTTTCTTTTTTTGTTTTTTACATAATGATTTCAATAACATCAATGAACTTAAATGGTCTAAGGAACATGCTAAAGTTTGAGTAGTTTTTGGTCTTATTTAAAACAGATATTATTTGCATCCAAGAAACCAACTGGTCCGATAATTTAATGATCGAAATTAAACAGAAGTGGACTGATTTAATGTATGTTAATTATGGCACTGAGAGGGCACGTGGGGTTGCAATTTTGATAAAGAATGATATTGTAAATAATGTGAAGCAGGTCTATGCTGATGATGATGGAAGAGTGATTTTGGACTTTAATCATAAGAATATTGCTTTTCGGCCGATTAATGTATGCGCTCCAAACGTAGAGAAGGATAGAAAAGCGCTATTAATAAAACTAAAACCATATTCTATTGGAAACTGTATCTTAGTTGGCGATTTCAATATAAAATGTACTAGACTGGATAATGCCAGAGGTTCTGACCTGAAAACTGATGTGTCCAGGAACTTCCTACTAGAAATGATGGATGAAAACAGCTTAGTGGATGTGTGGAGAACAGATAACCCTAACAAGGTCGAGTTCAAGAAGACAAGTCATTATGGGGAAGTTAAAACAGAGTAGGATTGACCTTTTGTTAGCAAAGAATGAGGTGGTTAAATATATCTCTAAAATGTGCTATAAGTTTACAAATCTGAGTGACCATGCTGCCATTAATTTTAACCTTTCTGAGGTGAGAGGTGGAGGAATATGGTGCTTGAATAATAGTTTACTAAATGAAGAACAATATAAAACTAAAGTCATTAATTGTATAGAGAATGAAAAAATGAATCCCATATTTATGGAGAATACTGGGATTTGGTGGGAAGAAGTGAAAAACAAGATAAAGAGACTAATATAGATAAGACTATAAGATATGCAAAAACACGCAATTTTATGAAAAATTGTAAAGAAAAAGAATTTAGGGCTAAACTATCTGTGGAAATAGAAAACGCTGAAAAGGACCCTAATTATAATATGGAAAATTATTTAAAAATACAGGAGGAACTAGGGCAATATGAGAGGGAGAAATGTATGGGGGCTATAATAAGAAGTAGAGCTCAGTATGCGCTTGAAGGGGAGAAATGTACTTCTTTTTTTCTTGGTATGGAGAAAAAGAAACCGAATAAGTGCTACATAGATGAGTTGGAAAATGAAAAAGGTGAGAGAGTAAATGATTTTGTTAGTGTACTGGAAACAACAGAAACATTTTATAGAAACCTATTCAAAAAGGGTAATACGGATGCAGAATGCACAAAAACTGTGTTGAGTGCTGTAAGTGTAAAAATTTCTCAAGAAGAAAAAAAGATGTGTGAGGAAGGTATTACAATTGCAGAAATAAAACAAGCAATTGTAAGCACGAACGCAAATAAAAGCCCTGGTTTGGATGGATTGACGAGCAAATTTTATAAAACATTTATAGATATTTTAGCACCAATTTTGTTGAAGGTTTTTCAGTCTATGGAGGATAGGCAAGAGGTTCCTGATTCAATGGTAGTAGGTATAATTACTATGGTATACAAAAATAGAGGAAATAAGCAGAAATTAGAAAATTTTAGACCTTTAAGTCTTCTGAATAGCGATTATAAGGTACTGGCCAAGATCCTTGCAAATAGAATTTAAAAAACTTTAGGGAGTATAATCGCACCAACACAAGCTTATGGTGTACCAGGTAGAGATATAGCAGACACAATTTGTACAATAAGAGATATTGTACATCATATGAAAGAGGAGGGTGGCATTGTGTTAAGTCTCGATTTAAATAAAGCTTTTGATAGGGTGGAACATGATTTTCTATTTAAAACTATGGAGAAATTTGGTTTTGGTGACAAAATAATAAGATGGATTAAGTTGCTGTATAACGATGCAAAACGTCGTGTAAAATGTAATGACTGTTTAACTGACCCTTTCCCACTAGAAAGGTCTGTGAGACCAGGGTGCCCCCTATCTGCCCTGTTATTCAGTATTTCTATCGAACCATTGGCTACACTGATAAAAGCTGATAAAGAAATCCAAAGTGTAAAAATGCCTAGTGGTGGAAGTAGTATTATTCATCAATATGCAGACGATACAACCTTGAGTGTAAAGGACATTAATAGTGTAAAAAAGTAATGGGTAAAATTGATATATATGGAAAGGCGTAAAAGTAAACAGACAAATCTGAGATCATGTATGTAGGTAATATAAATCCTGAAGACTGTAATATATAATTTAAGAGAACTAACAGCTTAATGAAGGTATTGGGAATAAATCTAGGAATAGATGAAAAGGATGCGAGGGACAAGACGTGGACTGGGATCCTTAATGAAGTCAAACAAACTTTGAATTTCTGGAAACAGAGAGGGTTGAAATTAAAAGGAAAAACTGCGGTAATTAACTCATTGTTATTATACAAATTTGTATATGGTTTAAGTGTGATGGACATGCCTGATTGGGTGCATAATGACAGAGTAATTTCCAGTTTTTTATGGGATGGTAAGGGAGTTAAAATTTCTCAGAAAACACTTATAGCTGATTATAATGAAGGAGGCTTAAAATGAGTTGATTTGGGTATTAAGCGAAAAGCAATGAGAATAAAAATGGTGAAGAAGTATTTGTATGATTCTGTTGACTATGGCTGGAAATATTTTTTCAAAGAATACTTGTATAAATGTGGTGGATGTGGAGATAATAGTATATTGATGTCTTTTAAAAGGACAATGTTTGAAAATGTACCTTATTTTTATAAGGAAATGTTCGAAGCATGGTCAGAGTTTGTGCCAAATATAGCCTACAAGTGTAAGGGAATAGATTCAATATTAAATCAGCCAGTCTTTCTAAATAGGAAAATCCAAAATAACAGCCGGGTCATGTATAATAAATACTTCATGAGTGCAGGATTAAAACAAGTAAAAGACTTTGCATATGAAGTTATCCCAGGATTTCTTCCTGAACAAGCCATAATCCATAGTGTTCAGGAATATGATGATAGTATTAGTAAAACAACTATTGTAAATATGTATGAAAAAATTAAGAGTAGTTTCCCTAAAGAATGGATAAATGTAATTAACAAAGAATGTGCAGGAGTTGGAGGTGCTGGCCTTCCTGAATTGTTCATTGTGATGAATGGAAAAAATACAGAGTTATCTAAATTTACAACAAAAGATTTTTATAAAATGATTGTTAAAAAGGAAATTAGAACACCTGCATCAGAAAAAGTCTGGGTAAAAGTGTTCCCTGATTTAAATGTCAAAAATATATGGAAGAACTTAAATGTGAAATATAACAGTATAGAGTGTGAAAACAACGATTTTAAAATAAGGCATAATAGAATATATACCAATCTTCTCAAAAAACCCAACGAATTATCGCCCCGTATCCCTTCTACCCTTTCTGTCCAAAACCCTTGAACGAGCAGTTCTTACACAATTGACCTCTTTTCTCCATCAGAACAACCTGCTAGACCCTCACCAGTCTGGCTTCCGATCCGGGCACTCAACAGAGACTGCACACTCCTAGCTGTGACAGAGGCACTTGCCACTGCAAGAGCCTCACGCCTCTCCTCTGTCCTGATCCTTCTTGACCTGTCTGCAGCTTTTGACACGGTCAACCATAAAATACTCCTCTCCATCTTGGCTGGGATGGGAATTGCCGGGACTGCCCTGTCTTGGTTCGCTTCCTATCTTGCAGATAGGACCTACCAGGTCACCTGGAAGGGGTCTGCCTCTGCTTCTCATCCACTTGTTACGGGAGTGCCGCAGGGATCTGTACTGGGTCCTCTGCTGTTCTCCTTATACACCAGATCTCTTGGTTCAGTCATTAATTCACATGGCTTTTCCTATCATTGTTATGCAGATGACACACAACTCTTCTTTTCTTTCCCCCCCTCGGCCACACAGGTCAATGATAAGATCTCTTCCTGCCTGGCTGACATCTCCACCTGGATGGCCAGCCACCATCTGAAGCTCAACCTTAACAAAACTGAGCTGCTCTTCTTCCCGTACAAGACCTCCTTGCTTCATGAACTCTCAATCACGGTTGATGGCACCACAGTGACTTCCTCTCACTCTGCCAAGAGCTTGGGGGTGGTCCTGGATGACCAACTGGACCTCAAGGAGCACATCAAGGCAACATCACGGTCCTGCAGATTCCTCCTGTACAACATCAGGAGGATTCGACTATACCTGACGACGCACTCCACCCAGCTGCTCGTCCAGGCTACGGTGACCTCTCGCCTTGATTACTGCAACTCTCTCCTTGCAAACCTGCCAGCTTGTGCCATACAGCCACTACAGATGATTCAGAATGCCGCTGCCCTTCATCTACAACCTCTCCAAATTCTCCCACGTCACTCCTCTGCTGCGATCACTTCACTGGCTACCGGTTGCATTCATTTGCGAATTACGTGTGTGCATACTCGATGAAAAAGAAGTAAGAACTAATGTTAATGGCCTCTCACCAGAGAATGCTGCATTGGGGGATTCTGTTTACCACTTGCTCTGTCCTGTATGGATGCTTCTGAGAATGTGTAGGCTACTGCGAGGCACAGCAGGAAATGTATATATATATATATTTTTTAAAGTAGCATTTTTATGTAATAGTAAGGAGCGCCAGTATTCTGTCACAGGTAGTGAGATTGGACAGTTCACTCGCCGTCATTGTGCGCCTTGGAGAGCTGCGCAACTGGAACGGTGTGCTACCCACGTATGTGAAAGGCACGGCGTGGCGCAGGGACAGATTCCGAGAGGTGCACAACTCATACTTACCTGGCAGGGGCGATACCTTTGCTGTTTAAGTATCAATTGTTCGTTAAGCTTTGGCTGAGTGGGCGAGTTAAAATCTTTAAGAAATTTTGTGTTGTTATCCTGGTTTGTGTTTACAGGTAGAAATAAGGATTCTACAGGAGTGGTTTTGTGGGTGGTAAGGCCCTTCGGGGCAAGTTTTTTTTTTCTTGTCGTATTGTGGATTCTTATGTTTAGTTAGTTTTGTGTTTGTGGCCTGCGGGATGGGTCGGCGCCCGTCGGCACTTGTGTGCGGTTTTCTCTCCGGGAAAGGGAAGGGAAATTAATTGAGATGTCGAGGTTGGACTTCTCAAGGAAATTACTGCTTGGTGTTTTGGGATATGTCCCGGCAGACATAAATTGCTTGCTGGTGCTTCCAATGGGGAAGGACTTTGACGTGAGTTTTAGAACTCCAGTGTTGTTGGCCTCTTGTTGGAATAAAGTAGAGAACGTGAAGGAGAAATTTGAAATGTTTAATATAAAGCGTTTAACAGATGATGCAGCAAAAACTGTTGTAATTAAAATGTATAATGAGACGGTGGAAGTGGACGATATTCTTACATGGTTAGCCAGATATTGTACAATCAGGGGCCCCGCCCAAAAAGTGCTTGATTTAGATGGGATAGGGAGCTGGAGAATTCCAGTAAGGTTGGTGGAAGACAAGAAGGGATATGGTGGCTTTAGGCATTTGCCATCCTTGATGGTGCTGGGGGAGAATAGGAGCTTGGTGTACTACCAAGGGCAGCCTAAGCTATGCAGGAAATGTGGGGAATATGGGCATTTGGCGGAGGCATGCAAAGCGTTGGTGTGCAACAGATGCAGAGAGTTGGGACACCTGGCTGCTGAATGCCCGACAGGAAGGCGATGTAATCTGTGTGGGTCTGCCGAGCACATGTTTCGGTACTGTCCTGATTCCTTCGCCAACAGAACCAAGAAGAATAGGGGGGAAGGTTAGGGAGCGGCAGAGAGAGGAGGAGGCCAAAGCACAGGAGGAAGGGGAAAAGGAGGTGAGGGCAGAGATCAAAGAGAAAACACAAGAGATTAGTGCTGATGTGGCAGAAAATGGGGGCAGGGTGGAAACTAGAGCTGCTGCTGATGTGGCAGGAAATTGGGGTGTGGCTGAAAGTGGAACTGCTGCTGAGGTGGCAGGAAGGGAGGGTGTGGCTAGTGGAAGTAGGGCTGCGGAGGAAGAGGAAGGAAGGAAGGGTGTGGCGGGAAGTGGAATTGTTGGTAAGGGAGAAGAAAGAGAAGGTGTGTTTGAAAATCTGTACGGTCCAGATTCTGATGCAGACTCCATGGAAACAGTATCAGAGGTGGACAGCAGTGAAATGAGTACAGATGGTGTTAGTTTGAAAAGAGGAGCAGAAAACGGAGTAGAAAAAAGGGGAGGAGGAAAGAAAGGAAGGGGCCGGTTAGCGGAAAGGTGGGGTGGAATGTCGGAGAGTGAGGAGTCCAGTCCTCCAGTGTACCCAGACCTTAATTTGTCCCTCAATATCGTACCATATATAAGTGAGACAGAATCCCCGAGACAGATGGTTCACCTGCGGGTGACCCAGGGTGCGGTATGAAGTCATAAATGATAATGGTGAGTAAAATAAAGGGCATGATTTTAGGTGGACAAGACATCGTTTTACTTACAGCGGCTTTTAATGGATATTAAATTGTGTGATATATTCTGTTCTTAATCCAGGGAAGGAGGGGTTCACCTGGAGAACAAATGATGGATCCCAGGCATCGAGGATTGATTTCCTCTTTGCTAGGGGTGTTGCAGGTCTGGCAGCATCTCTGAGGCCAGTGTTTTATTCAGACCATTCCCTGCTGAACTGCTCTCTGGCTGTGAAGTCAGGAGTAGCATTAGGCAGAGGAATATGGAAGCTGAACTGCCGTTTGTTGGAAGACCAGGCAGTAGTGATGGCTTTTAGAGAGAAATATACGGATTGGCAATCCCTCCAAGATTTATATAATACTTGAGCAGATTGGTGGGAGGATGTCAAAGAAGGAATAAAGGAGTTTTTTATTAAAAAGAGTAAAGAGAAGAGGGCAAAGGAAAAGAGGGTGTGGGCAGGATTACAAAAACGCTTAAATAGATACCTAAAACTGGTGGATCTGGGTTTTGATTTTAAAGAACTGGAGCATGTGAAAAAGGAAATGGCAATTTTAACAGAAAACAAGTGCAAGTCAATTGTTTTTAGGAGTAAGGAGAAAGAGATAGATGAAGGAGAGAAATGTACAAGGTATTTTTTTTTAAAAGATAATGTCACGGAGGGTTTTAATGAAGGGTCTGAAGGGAGAGGATGGGGTGATAAATCAGAACACAGAAGGCATGCTTGGGGTGGCAGAGGAGTTTTATTCTAAATTATTTGGGGATAAGGAGGTAGATCAGGGAAGGATTGGGGAGGTGCTAAAATTTATAGAGCGGGAAGTGCAGGATACAGGTAGTTTGGAGGGCGGGATAGAAAGGGCCGAATTAGATGAAAGTTTTAAATCTTTTAAAAGGGGAAAAGCACCGGGGCTGGATGGGCTGCCTTTTGAGTTTTATTTAAAATTCTGGGATTTATTAGGTTCTGATCTTTTAATTGTTTTTAAAGAATTTGAGAATTTTAAAGTTTTACCGAGGAGTTTTAGAGAAGGAGTGGTTTCTATCCTTTTTAAGAAAGGAGAAGAGGACGATTTAAAAAATTGGCGACCTATAACACTTTTAAACTTCGATTTTAAGCTTTTTAGTAAGATTTTAACCCTGAGGATGAGGACGGTTTTAGAGGACGTGATTCACCCAGATCAAACTTGTGCTGTGGCTGGCAGGAGGATCACGGACAGCCTCATACTGGTCAGAGACGCCCTCTGTTACGCGAGAGATAGAGACATTCGGCTCGCTGTACTCAATTTAGATTTGGAAAAGGCGTATGATCGGGTCTCGCACCAGTATATGTTGTGGCGTGGATCGGGGCATGGCTCCACAGTGCCCCTCCCAGCCTTATAGGCATCAGCCAAAACCTGCCACCAGGCCGCCTCTTCAGGACCCAGGACAGCGCCCCACTAGGAAGCCCAGCCACAGGACCCTGGAAAGCGGCAAATTGGACATTCCTCAACTCCCTCCTTGGCAGGCAGCACACCTGCAATCAATGAGGCAACACAGCTGCCGCCACTCCAGGGAGATGGCTGGGAGCTTAAAAGGAGGCCGTTTGTCTCCATTGGGGAGAGGGGTTTTGGGCGGCAGGAGAGCTGTGAAAACTGTTAATAACTTTGTACCTATTTTACAGAATCCGGTGGAGACGCAGGACCACATCCCTCTTCCTGCTTTGAAGAGGGATCCCCTCAGCGGTCTCCCGGACACCGTTACTTCTAATTTTGTTTGCTTTACTTTCAGTTAATTCCAACAGGAGATTTTTGTTGTTGAGTTGGTTGTGGGTTTTGTATATCCTTTTTGGTAAATAAAAGGCCCTGTGGGGCTATTTTTCCCCAAACCTCCGGTCTGTGCATTTCTGTGCTGCCCCGCCTGCACCGTCACGCCCAGTGCGGTCCCACAATGTTTAAAGTACTGGAAAAAATGGGCTTTCCGAAGGGATTCTTAGCACGGGTGGGGCTTCTGTACACAGACGTAGAAAGCAAGATTTTGGTCAACGGGGTCCTGTCAAAGGCAGTGAAGGTAAGCTGCGGGGTCCGCCAGGGTTGTCCGTTATCGCCACTCCTGTTTGTGTGTTGTATAGAGCCGTTGGCACAGGTGTTGAGAAGGGATGCCCGGATAACTGGGCTGGGCATTCCAGGGAGCGGAGGACAGGAGACGAGGTGCAATTTGTATATGGACGATGTGACGGTTTTCTGCACAGACCGATGCTCGATTGACAGGACCATTGGCAGGACGGTATGGTTCAGCGGAGCATCGGGGGCAAAATTAAATAAAGGAAAATGTGACTTGAAACTGTACGGACGGTGGACTGAAATGGAGCTCCGTGGGATGCCCATGACAGTTAGGACAGACCAAGTAAAAATCCTTGGGGTTCTTTTTAATTCTGAAGGACTGGGGGATGGAAATTGGGAAGGGGTTTTAAAGAAAGTAGAAAGGAAACTCCAGTTTTGGAGATTACGCCAACTGACATTTGAAGGGAAAAACTTAATTTTAAAAGCCCCGATTTTACCATTGTTGTTATTTATTGGTGTCAATTTTGTGCCGTCGCGTGCTGTGTTGTCTTCGTTGGACCGTTTGATGTTTCGGTTTTTATGGGGGACGAAGTGGGAAAGATTGCAGAGGGTGGTTTTTAAAAAAAAAGGCCAGAAAAAGGGGGTAAGGGGGTGCTAGATTTTTATTCTGTGTTGTGATGTCATTTTGTGGCGTTACATGTGTCTATGTGTGTGTCATTGTCCTGTAAGGCGGCGTTTTTTGTAAGATTTTTTACGGGGGCTTATTTTAAAAGTTTGGGGGTGGTGAAAGTTCCTTTAACAGTACCAGTAGTTTTTAACATTGTGGGGGACTACGGGGGAATGAAAAAGTTTTTAATAAAAATGGGATTGGAGGGGGTAGGGACAGAAGCCATGCTCAAACACAAACTTTTACTATCTTTTGTACAGGACAGGGAGTCGGTGTGCCAAGTTCGGGGACTGGCAGTAGGCCGGTCAGAGGACGTGTGGAAGGATGTGGCCCACCCAGATCTGCTGCATCGCCATAAAGACCTGGCCTGGCAGGTGGCACATGGGGTCCTCCCAGTGCAAGGTGTGCTGCATGCCCGAAGATTGTCACCCTCAGGGGTGTGCCCTTAGCACAGGTGTGGGCAAGAAGAGACAGTCTGGCACTGTTTGTGGAACTGCAAGGCAGCAAAGGCTCTATGGAGCCTTTGTGGAACACTACTGAAAGGAATAATTGGGACTGCTTCAGCACTAAAAAGCCAGACGGCATTGTACGGTGCGGACAAACCAAGGAATGGACATTGGTGGAGGTCTCTCTGGATGGCGATAAACTGCATCAAGGAGGCGAGATGGATTCCACGGAATGTGTGCGCAAGGGAGGGCAGAACCATGCCCCCGGAAGCAGTGAAGGGAGTGGCGTTTGCCACTCTGAAGGACTACATGTGCCGGGACCAGAGAAGGAAAGGCCTGGAATGGGCCAGGGACAGGTGGGGGCATGCAGCATGGACGATGATAATGGGACAGGGAGGATCAGCCTGACCAAGTCATGGTTTTTTTATGGTGGTGCGATAGAGATGGTGTGAAGGCATGTTGTTTAGAGTGTACACAGCTGCCCTGTACAAAAGTTGTTTTATTATCCTTGTTGATTTTAAGTATTGTATTGTGTTGTAATTTTATTGTCATGGGGAAGAAAATATTAGTGGGCATCATTTGTACGGGTTTTTTTGTATGGTTTTAGTAGATTGTTTGGGTAGTTGGGTGTTATGTTGGTTTGTTTTTAGGGGTGTGTTAATTGTGTAGCCCTCCCACCACAATGCTCATTTACATAATATACATAGGTAATACTGAAACCTATGAAACTTCCACTAATACACTAAAATGCATGGGAGGAGCTGTGATGGGATGCACCAGTTTACTCTATGTCTAGGGATCTCACCTGGGAGACTGGGAGGCCTCAGGTAGCTTTAAAGATGTTAGTATGTAGCTATACTGCTTGTGAACAATGACTCCCATGCATAAACACTTTGACTCACGAGCCCCCACTTTGAGCACTCACACTCAAAGAACCAGTTATTTTATTAACCTAAAATAGTGCTCTACTTGTGCGTAACATTTGACTCCATGTATAAGGAGTAAAACCACAATACCAAAATACACCAAATTATAATGGGCTTAATCAATTTCAAGAGTAAAATATGCAATAACACTATACACAGTCCAGAATATATCTAACTACAATAGTGGCATTTATTTAAAAAAAAAAAAACAGAAGTGCCATCAACTTGACGCCATTCAAACTTAGGCAGCCCATACACACTGCATGGCCCCTTTAACTGTCACAGTATTAAATGAAAGAAATGAACACGAAAGCAAAATAACAAACTAAAGAAAATAACCCGGGGTTTTAGGCTGTTCGTGCACAGTTTGTCTTTATACGTTGGTGCGCATGTTGGAGCTCATAGGAATCCACACAAGAATAATGTTGAGGTTTACTCACACACACAGGGAAACAAGTCACTGGCGATCCGAATGCA
>NC_057951.1:59508-81356 GCF_018555375.3 Anguilla rostrata | reverse complement strand
GCTTTACAGCTACAGCACAAAACGCAAGCGCAGGGACAACCGCACACAAACAACCACTATGAAGCAGCCAATATCAAGGCATCGATGTAAAAATATTACAAAATTTTACAAGCTTACAAAGTAGTTACAAGCGATGCACAAAATTGCTACAGTGGCATTATGTGACTAGCCCTACGAATACAACCATTACACAATGGTAGCATCAAAACCACCCTCGGTTACACGGGAATGGATCACGAAAGTAGCTCAGATTTACTTACCGAGCGCTGATATTGCTTTCTCGGAAAAACACACGGAAGTTATGATTAGGTGTGATTCCAGTGCTAGTTTGTACTTGGTAGGATTCTTGCTTGCTGAACAAGCTTACTCTACAGGGTTGGAGTCCTGATCGATGTGGTCACTTCTGGCACTACGATCCTTACTTCACTCTAGTGTTTCTTTTGCGCCTCTACATCATGAAACCTATGCACTTGTTGTACGTCGCTCTGGATAAGAGCGTCTGCTAAATGCCTATAATGTAATGTAATGTAAAAGTAATTCTAACAGCCACCACGGCTTGAAAGAACACGAGTCACAGTTCGCAAGTCGAAATGTGAACACGCTAAGTTTGCAGCTAGTACGAGCACGAACAAACGAACGACCATGAATATGGAAATATCTAATTATCACTAATTAACATGCGAACACAGCTACCGATTGCTTAATCAAACAAACTGCAAAGGTAGAAATGTAGCAAATTTCCATACTCACCACAAACACAACCACAAGCTCTCTCGTCCTAGCGTCCTCCGTTTGAGCAAAATCACAGGTGATGGGCTACGAATCACACTAATTACAACGATAATTAGAGTCACTATACGTCGACTTCCCCCAGGTCTTAACTATCTAGTAGCAACGAAAATCTAACTAAAACCTAACATAGTCTTCAGTGTAGTTACCGGGCTCGAGGCGGCTTTTAAACGCAAAACCCGTGAACGCAAATGAGAGACCAATTGAATAGCCACTCACGGCGAACCGGAGCGTACCCCCACCCAGAGTTTACACCAAAAATAAGAAAGGCAAAATAACAAACTGACAAGCCCGAAGGACATGCCCGACGACTAGAATTACCTGAGGGAAAACACAGCAAACCAATAACACTCAGTTGACTCAACCTACCGCCGCACCACGCAAATGTTTTAACCCTGAAAAAGGGGAGAAGGATCACAATTGCAACTTAAGCAGTGTTTCCTCATCAGTGGCTTTATCTGGAATCTTTTCAACAATAAACATTTACATTTGCCAATAAATGAAAATTCCAAGGAACATGTACACCATGTCACAATCTATGTTAAATTCAGCGTTCCTTTTTTTCCCACAAGAGCATAAGCAATGACTCAAATAATAACAACCGTTATCTTTTAAATTATACTGTTACTGGTAGATAGCATCACTGTAGTTAAAATAATTCTCCACTATCAATTTCAATTTGGCACCTGTTTTAAATAGTCATTTAACGGAGTCTGCTATTTTACATTCCATTTCAGTTTCATTCAATTAATTCTCTAATTTACTCTAATTCAATTCCTTCACACTTTTCCTTACATATGACCTCAATTACAAGATACACATTTATCTACAATGTCTTTAGTGACAAAACAAATAAAAGAAACACTTCAGTTACATAAAGTGGCTTAAGAACAAATATCCGCAAATATGTTAACAGCAGGTTATTACGGTGAAACAGCACTAGTACCTAAATAGAAAGAGATTGGGATGGCAGGTATGCCATCCCGCCAAGTTACGCCTTGGCGGGGGCATGCCCCCATACCTATACAGCACCGAGAGTTTGGCACTTTTCAGGGTTCCCCACAGAAATAACCACAACAGCCACAGACACTCAGCCCTTAAAAACATTAAATTCTGTACATTCTGACCCCATTTCAACAAACAGAACTCATAAACAACTTCACATGTCCACACAATAAAGCCCCAAACTAAGGGGATTTTGCGTTTCTCTCTTCTTTTCTTCTCTTCTCTTTCTTCTCTCATTCTTATTTTTCCTGCCGCCTTTCCCACTAACAACATGTCTCCCCATTGGACATTTCACTGACACCAGCCAAATCTTCACCTACACGACCCAATCAAAAACGCGTATACACACGCAAAATACCGATACCTTTCTACTCTGAAACATTTGCAGGGTAAATAGCTAGTCCGCCTGTGGCCTAGTGGGCAAGGTTACAGTCTTGAGAACACGGGGTCGTAGGTTCAAGCCCAGCTTGGAACACGTTTCTTTAACCTGCTTCAACCCTCACTAATAATTGTCTACTACTTATCAATTATTGCTTTTGCACCATATCTACCTGCCGTTCACCGTTCAGTTATTAACCAGCTACAATATTGCTAAGCCATATGGATTCAACGGGAGCTAATCTGTGTTTACTGGCCTGTGATCTTTAAAACCACCGGCAGGTTTGCTAATGATATTTCACGCATTGCATAGCTATGGCATGGTGCTGCACTAACGAAGTCACAGACTGGTAAACCTCCGGTTTAAGGCTTGAATCACGACTCGCCCTCAGGCAGACCATTTCCTCTTTTATACAAACGTTTTCTTACGGTTATATTTCCTTTACCAAAACTCACTCACGGCCACCCATATGCATTTCATGACGGCAAATGTATTCCTTTTATTAAAAAGTTACACCAGTTCACCGCTGTGCCATTTCTACGAACTATATTTCTTCACTTGGCTACCGTACAAAACCTTCTTATCAGCAAACGCCACGTTTGTACATTCATGTTACCTCGCCCTGTTTTCTATCTAGCCACATAGGCTACAAACAACTACGTATGTATGTTCTGCAACTCCGCAGTCTAAACAGCTAGTCTGCCCGTGGCCTAGTGGGCAAGGTTACAGTCTTGGGAACATGGGGTCTTCGGTTCAAACCCAGCTAGGAACACGTTTCCTTAACCTGCTTCGACCCTCACAAATTATTGTCTACTACTTATCAATTATTGCTTTTGCACCATATCTACCCGCCGTTCACCGTTCAGTTATTAACCGGCTACAATATTGCTAAGCCATATGCATTATGACTTACCGTCTGTACGTTCAGTTATTAACCGGCTACAATATTGCTAAGCCATATGGATTCAACGGGAGCTCTTCTGTGCTTACTGGCCTGTGTTCTTTTTAAAACCACCGGCAGGTTTGCTAATGATATTTCACTCACTGCATAGCTACGGCATGGTGCTGCACTAACGAAGTCACGGGCTGGTAAACCTCCGGTTGAAAGCTTGAATCCCGACTCGCCCTCAGGCAGATCATTTCCTCTTTTACACTAACATTTTCTTACGCTTACATTTGCTTTACCAAAACTCACTCACGGCCACCCATATGCATTTTCATGACGCAAATGTATTCCTTTTATTAAAAAGTTACACCAGTTCACCACTGTGCCATTTCCACTAACTATATTTCTTCACTTGGCTACCGTACAAAACCTTCATATCAGCAAACGCCACGTTTCTACATTCATGTTACCTCGCCCTGTTCTCTATCTAGCCACATAGGCTACAAACAATTACTACGTCTGTACGTTCTGCAACTCCGCATTAAAACATTACATCTAAAATCATGATTCACTCATAAGTATAACTACTAGCACTGAACATGAGAAAAACACATTTGTGCGATAGATTGCACACGTTATTTAACCCTCCACTTCAACAACGAACATTAATACAGACTGTTATATGTACCGTTTGATAAGGAAACTAAGCTCGCTCATGGTCACTTCATTTACTTCGCACTATAGTCTGTGATCATGTCAACCTTCACCTACATGCCCATTCTGCTAAAAAAAAAAACATGTTGTTTCAACTACGCAATTTCATCATTTCGCCTAATTTATCTCACACTTGTTATTTTCTCATATGCAAAGCCTGCTGGGACATATGCGTCTGCTCCTATTCTCCACTATCAACTTTTCCGGTTCTAGCTTAACAAAACAGCAAAGAGGATTCCTGCCTGCAGATAAGCCTATCAAAATGCCTTATAAACCTTACAAACACTAAAAGTGCATCTTCACGAAATAACAGACAACGGAGCAGGACAGAAGGGTACACAAGTTGCGACCTAGGCAGCTCTAATTCTACGGGCTTGCTGATTCTTTTGTCAATCAAGGCTCGTTGGATGCCCGTCAAATCCGTGAGTAGCCTACATAGCTACACCCTGCCATATTTAACCTTTTCTGATGCGTTTACAATTACGCCACCGCACCATTTGTCACAGCCACTGTTTTACATATATAGCAAACCGAAACTGCTAAACGTACACGCTCTTCAGACTGTACAAATTCACACAATGATAGCCATAATTCACAACCGTTTCTTACAGGGTCACTTCGCATTTCTCACTCTCGTAATAAAACGCTTTGCAAAAAGAAATGATATCTCATAAAAAACACGTTTTCAACGTACAAAAATGCCAAGTTACTCAAAAGTATTGATATCAAAATGACGCCAAGTTACGGTACTACAAACAATATAGGCTATCTTGCCTCACCGAAATTTAATAACATGTATTCCAAAGCAATGCTACCCAGTATTTCCTCAATTCTTTAAAGTCACTTGGCCCTGTGTTTTGTAACCTTACCATATTACAATGTCATGCAAACGTTGTGTCAGATCAAAGTGTCAAATATTTCGTATTGCCTCATTGAACACATGGAAATTCATGTAGAAAACTGCTGGTCAGTCACTACAGGAAGCATATTTCTCCAGAAAACATATGTTTATACTTGCTTCTGAACTGAATTTGACTAAATGTACAAGTGATTGTATATTTGCAACATACAATAAATACATGTAAAATACATATTGTACATACATACATAGAGAACTTCTTTATCCCCATGGGGACATTTCTCTCGCAGCATGTTACATTCACATTTACGAACAGACATTTATACCAAGAAACATACAATCATTCACACAACAGAAAGGCTGGCCACCAAAATACATACATACCAATACAAATTGGACATATAGATGCCTTTTCAATCAATCATGACTGTGAGAAAGCCATCCACACATATGTTTGGCCTGTCCATGTACTGCACACTTATATACACACAGGGCCAAGTGACTTTAAAGAATTGAGGAAATACTGGGTAGCATTGCTTTGGAATACATGTTATTAAATTTCGGTGAGGCAAGATAGCCTATATTGTTTGTAGTACCGTAACTTGGCGTCATTTTGATATCAATACTTTTGAGTAACTTGGCATTTTTGTACGTTGAAAACGTGTTTTTTATGAGATACCATTTACTTGGACCGAGCTAGCTAGACAGCATGCACCTTCCACGTGAACCTGTTGGGACATTAAAATGGCTGCCGCGGCCTAGCAAGCTAGCATGTATAGCTACCATATGTTCTCACACCTAAACCTGTAAAATCCAAGGCAAAATTTCAGTATTACAGCAATCTTACACGAAAAACGTAAAAAATATACATTAAAGCTTCAACCTGACTTGCACGTGTATTACAGCTAAATAGCTTAACACCGTATACAACTAAAACAGTAAACTCACCATTCCGATAGTGCTTTTTCAACAGAGTACTCTGACATTTCACGTGTCTACTCGTGATCGTACATTAAACATGCTGATAAAGGGTAAATCACAAGCAAATCACATTTTCTCGTCGGTTTATAACTCGGTAAACTAGTAAAACTCACCAATCACTCCATTAGTGGTTATGGCAGGTATGTCTACGTTCATAGTTTTCAATACCATTAAAGTGTATAATTAATATTAACCTGAAAAGGTGAAAGGATACAAATTGCAAGTTAAGCATGTTTGTCAGTGGCTTTTCTGAATGAAAAAAGGCCGGATCCCTAGTGGTGGTAAGGTGCATCGATCTATTATTGTTTAGAAAGGTCATTTGATTACCGAAAACAATTAAATAGATAGTTCGTTTTGGTTTTACTTTCTTAACGCGTGCTTTAATAGTTTCATAATTTATTTTACTTGTTTTAAATTTAAAAAAGGCTGAAAGGGGTGGGTGCTAGACTTTCATTGTGGGGGTCATGGGCGTAGAGTTTATTAAGTTTTTTAATTAGCTAAAATTTGGGGGGAATCTTGGAGGGGGGTAAGGTGAACAGAAGCCATGCTCAAACACAAACTTTTACTATCTTTTGTACAGGACAGGGAGTCGGTGTGCCAAGTTTGGGGACTGGCAGTAGGCCGGTCAGAGGACGTATGGAAGGAGGTGGCTCACCCAGATCTGCTGCATCGCCATAAAGACCTGGCCTGGCAGGTGGCACATGGGGTCCTCCCAGTGCAAGGTGTGCTGCATGCCCTCATGGGTGTGCCCTTGGCCCAGGTGTGGGCAATAAGAGACAGTCTGGCACTGTTTGTGGAACTGCAAGGCAGCAAAGGCTCTATGGAGCCTCTGTGGAACACTACTGAAAGGAATAATTTGGACTGCTTCAGCACTAAAAAGCCAGACGGCATTGTACGGTGCGGACAAACCAAGGAATGGACAATGGTGAAGGTCTCTCTGGATGGCGATAAACTGCATCAAGGAGGCGAGATGGATTGCACGGAATGTGTGTGCAAGGGAGGGCAGAGCGATGCCACCGGAAGCAGTGAAGGGAGTGGCGTTTGCCACTCTGAAGGACTACATGTGCCGGGACCAGAGAAGAAAAGGCCTGGAATGGGCCAGGGACAGATGGGGGCATGCAGCATGGATGATGATAATGGGACAGGGAGGATCAGCCTGACCAAGTCATGGTTTTTTTATGGTGGTGCGGTAGAGATGGTGTGAAGGCATGTTGTTTAGAGTGTACACCTCTGCCCTGTACAAAAGTTGTTTTATTATCCTTGTTGATTTTAAGTATTGTATTGTGTTGTAACTTTTATTGTCATGGGGAAGAAAATTTTAGTGGGCATCATTTGTACGGGTTTTTTTTGTATGGTTTTAGTAGATTGTTTAGGTAGTTGGGTGTTTTATGTTGGTTTGTTTTTAGGGGTGTGTTGTTCGTATAGATTCTTTTTAAAGAGAAAGGGGTGGGGTCTGGATTTGTTTTTAAGGGGGAAAGGTGTAATAGCATGTTGGCCGTATTTACTGGATGCTGGTGGGTGGTTTTTGTTTAATACTTGGTTGTAATTATGGGACTTGTTTAAGTGTTGCCGTTAATGGAAAAAGACCCATGATGAATTTTTTTTTTGTACTGTATAGATTGTATTGAATGTTTTCCGTGAAGTGTTGAATGTCTGTTGTGTTGTAAGATAATTGTATTGATTTAATAAATAATTTTGAAAAGGAAAAGGAAAAAGGTTCACCCAGGGCGAGGCTCGGCCATTGCACTCGGTCATGCTGACCCCTGCGAATTCCCCGAATGTGGGAATCTCGACCGCATAATTTCTGCTAGTGGGGGACTGCGTTCGCGCCCTCCCCTGATATTGCTGTGAGAAAGTAGAATGTACTCGATGGCGCCGTGGCGTCTATAGACCGTGAAGCGGGCGTAAATGTAAGAAAAGTGCCTAAAATCCACGGAAGCAACTTTACTGCAGGTCAGTCGCATTGCAACGGCATATGGCAAGTCCTTTTAAAATTTAATGGATTGTCCGCATTTTTAAATTGCAAGTGCAACTCATTTAACCAGGGTGACGCGTCAGGGTTTTCAATGCTGCGGCCGGTGCGAGAAACGAGCTGTTGACTTCCCTGTCTAAAACAACACGACGAATGTTTCGCCCCATCTCTTTCCACTCCGTAGCATTTTTTTTACTTTTTTCAGAGGGGGTGGCTACTGCCATTTGTAAAGCCATAAGTGATCGCGCAAGGTTTGCAAAACATTACATTTGCATACATTTTTCCAATATTTTATCAGGCAAGCCCTTTTACTTAAAGCGACGTGCAATAAGTGTGTGCCGAAGGTCTTTGCGAGAACTACAGAACGTACGTCCGACAAGGTTCAATTCTCATAAAGAATCAGCTACCCCGAGCCATTAACATAGCCAGTTCAATCTGTAAGCAGAAGCCCAATGTACATTGCGAAGCCTGGCATCGCAGTCACGTCAGGCACAGCGGATTTAACTAGGAATAATTCAAATTCAGATATATAAAAATACCATTTTCACTAGCCAAAACGGAATTACAGACGTCATAAATAGCTGATCATTCGGTATGTGCGACGATTCGAATGGCCATACTTGTGATGTCATTATGGATATCTTTAAAGTTATTGTGACAAGTGAAAGCATGTATTCAGATGTCTTGATTCATCCTTCTTACTCGTCAGTTTCAAACTGCGGTTATCTTGAATTGTCATTCTGACTAGTAACATTGTAATTTCGACCAATTCAAATGCGTTTGTCGATAACTGAAATGCAATTATGGACAGTGGAGCGAGGCTATTGAATGTTAGGAGGGCTTGCCATGACGGCAACTATTTAAACGGCTTTGGCTGCGACTTTTTTCGCTTACGGCCACACCACCCTGAAAACGCCCGATTGGTTTGCCCCAGGAAGTGAGTTGGAAGTAGTTGGAAAAGTTTGTTCTGTGTATTAGCGTTTGTCTGTTAAATCGGTTTACTTTGTTATTTTTTGCAACCTCATTTTGTTTAAGCGTCCGTTTTAGAATTTATTCGTCAACCCCCCAGCAGCATTTGCTGCTTGGGGGACTGTCTTGCACGTTAAATGTTTCGGATGGATATAATGGCAACGAACACTGGTCAGCAATTGACTACGAGCCGGATTACGGAGAAAATTAATGAAAGAGAGGAAGGATGCGGAGAAACGGACAGACAAAATGTGAATGACAAAGGAAAGAACACCGACAATGAGAATGGACACGGAATAAATAAACGGAAAGACGGCGAACAACAAAGAAACGGAGGAATCCAAGGAGAAGAGAGAAGGAAATATGACAGAGCTGACAGTGGAAGTGGAGGTGGAAGGAACGGAGGAAATCTCCATGATGGACATACTACGAGAAGTAAAAAAAGAGTGCGGAGAAGTCACAGGCTGTCGAGTGAGAGGAATGGACCAAGCAAAACAGAAACTAATGGACGGAATTAAAGTTAAAGGAGCGATGGTTTTCGCGAGAGACATCGTTAACAAGGACATGGTAGTCTCATTTATTAACCTACCAGTCTATTTAGAGGATGGGAAAATAATAACAAAATTAGAAGAGTGGGGGGTTAAACCATTACCGACAATTAAACGGAGAAAGTGGCCGGGAACAGACATTGCGGACAGAACAAGATTTTTTAAAAGTACGCTTCAACGAGCAGGTACGTTCACTCATTTAGTCCACGAAATTTGAGACGCTGAGAGGCACGGAATATTTTAGGGTGATTCACGACAGACAACTACGGGTTTGCAGACTATGCATTCAACCTGGACATATATTCAGAGACTGTCCGGACTTTAAATGCTTTAAATGTGGAGAGAAGGGGCACTACACGAGAGAGTGCGAGAAACGGAAGGAGGCAGAAAGAGAAGAGAAGAGAAGCAAGAGGAGAGCAAAAGACGGCGACGAAAAGAGAGAGAAAGAACACCGGGACGGAAAATCAGCCGATGAAATGGAAAACGATGCGCAAGAGGAGAAAAATAAAGACGTGGACCTAGACAGCGAAATGGAACGGAGATACGAGACTGAGGGCAACCGTGAGGGCGGGGAAGGGGACGGCGATGAAGAGGAAGAGATGGAACAGATGGGAGAAAGTGAGGAAAGCGGAGAAAGAGAAGATGACGATGAGGAGAGTTTTAACAGAAGGGTGGCGAAACAGGCGAGAGAAGAAAACAGCAGATTGCAGATTCAAAGAACAAAAAATGAAGATGAGAGAGGAAATTAAAGAGAAAAGACCAGGAGAAGAAACAACTATATCCAAAAAACTGGCTGCAAAAAAGAGAAGGCGGACAAAGAAAAGCAGAGAAGAAAGAAAGAAAGGACTGCGAGTGGTATGTGATTTTGTATAGAATGCTTGGTTAAATGTTACCTTTTTGGTTTGCTCTCATGACCACAGTCACTTCTGTAAATATTAACGGGTTGAGAAATATAGAAAAAATGAAATCGTTGTTATATACATATAGAAGCGATATAATATGTATTCAAGAAACGAACTGGGATGAAAGAAAGGTGAGCGAGATGAAAAAAGCATGGAAGGGGGAAATTTATTACAACAACGGGGACACAAATGCAAGGGGAGTTGCGATTTTGATTAAAAATGAATGTGTAGAAAATATAAAAGAAGTGTACAAGGATAGGACAGGGAGAATAATAGTAATAGATTTTGAATATAAAAAGATAGAATTTAGATTAATAAATATATATGTACCAAATATAGAAATAGATAAAAGGAGTATAATAGAGGAATTGAAAGGCTTAGTGATAGGGAGGAGTATAATAGTAGGTGATTTTAATATTAAATGCAGCAGGTTAGATGTAGGTAAAGGGGTAGAATTTAGATGGGAAAAATCAAGAGGGATGTTAATAGAGATGATAAAAGAAAAAGAATTGATAGACGTATGGAGATATGACAATCCAGAAAAAAGAGAATACACTAGAAGGCAGATGAGAGAAGGGACATTAAAACAGAGTAGAATAGATTTAGTGTTAGTACAGGGGGAAATTATCAGATATATAGAAAAAGTTAGACACCAGGGAAATAGCTTTAGTGATCACGACGGGGTTAGGTTTACAGTTAAGATAGGGCGGGAGGAGACAAGGGGAGGGATCTGGATATTAAATGCAGGATATATAGAAGAAGAAGAATATGAGCAACAGATTAAAGAGATTTTAGATAGAGAGAGTGCAAGAAGAGAAGCGCAAAAAGAGAAAGCTAGTTTAAACGAGAGTATAGGGGAAAGATGGGAGTGGATGAAAATAAATAAAATCCATTAGTATTAGATACAGCAAGAAAAGGAAAGAAAAGATGAGGAAAGAAGAGAAGGAGTTGAGAGAAAGATTGGAAGTAGAGTTAACTAGGACAGAAGAAGAAGAAGAGTATAATATAGAGAAATACATAGAGATAAAGACGGAATTAGAAAAGTACGAGAGGGAGAAATGCAGAGGTGCAATTCTCAGAAGTAAAGCAAGGTAGCATTACAGGGGGAAAATGTACAAAATATTTTTAGGACTAGAAAGGAGGAGGCAGAACAAAACATATATACATGAAATAAATAAAAAGAATGGAGAGAAAACAGAAGATTATGTGGAGATACTGGAGAGGGTGCAGGAATTTTATGAAGAATTATATAAGAAGGGAGGAATAGATGAGAGTAGTATCGGAGAAGTGTTAGAAGGTGCAGAGAAAAAGTTAAGCGTAGAAGATAGAGAGTGGTGTGATAGAGAAATAAGCGTGAAAGAGGTATTGATAGCGATAGAGGGGATGGCAAGTGGGAAAAGTCCAGGGAGTGATGGGATAGGGATAGAGTGGTATAAAAAATATAAAAAGGAGGTAGCACCAATTTTAGTGGAGGTATTTAAGGAAATGGAGAGAACAGGGTTAGTGAAAGAGAGAATGGTAGAAGGGTGATACAATAGTATACAAGAAGAAGGGAAGCAATTTAGATTTAGAAATTTTTCGACCAATCAGGTTGCTAAATGTCGACTACAAAATACTAACTAAACTACTAGGAAATAGAGTGAAAAGAGTGATAGGAGGAATAGTACAGACAACACAAAGCTACAGTATACCAGGTAGGGATATAGCAGATACAATAGGGACAGTCAGAGATGTTATAGAACACATGAAGAGGGATAGAATAGGAGGAATAGTTGTAGGGATAGATTGGAATAAGGCATTTGACAGAGTAGAACACAAATTTTTATATAGGGTATTAGAAAATTTTGGGTTTGCGGGAAAAATGGTGGGATGGGTGAGAAGGTTATATGAAAATGCAAAGAGTTGTGTAAAAATAAACAGAGTCTTAACAGATAAATTCAAGGTGGGGAGATCGGTGAGACAGGGATGTCCACTATCAGCATTATTGTATGCAATCTCAGCAGAGCCACTAGCCACACTAATTAAGAAAGACAAAGGGATAAAAGGAATCAAATTACCATATGGGGGAACATGTATCATAAACCAATACGCAGACGACACAACAATTACGGTGAGAGATGGTGGGAGTGTTAAAAGGGTTCTAGAACTAATTGGAAAGTACGGGAGAGCATCAGGAGCGAAAATAAATAAAGAAAAATCTGAAACAATATATATAGGAGAAGTAGAGAGAGAGCGGAGGTACGATTAAGGGTGGAAAATAGATACATCAAGGTGCTGGGAGTACATCCAGGTGTAAAAAGTAAGGAGGTGAGAGACGAGACATGGACAGGGGTGATTAATAAAATGAGCAATATGTACAACATGGAAGGTAAGGAAGTTAAAATTAAAAGGTAAGATAACTGTAGTGAACAGTTTGTTGTTTTCGGTGTGTGTATATGTGATGAATGTAATTGAAATGCCAGAGTGGGTAATGAATGAGTTAAACAGAATTGTATGTGACTTTATATGGGAAGGGAAGGGGGTGAAAATCGCACAAAAAAACACTAGTAGGGAGGAAGTGGGACGGAGGTTTAAAGTTAGTGGACCTTGAAACAAGGAAGGATGCATTAAGAATAAAAACTGTGCAAAAATATATGGTGGGAACACAGAAATGTGGATGGAAAGAATTTCTGAAGAAATATATTAATGATGTGGGAGGAATAGGGGATAATGGATGGTACATGGGGTTTAAGCAGTCAATGACTGGTGGAATACCAGAATTTTACAGAGAGGTACTGGAGGCATGGAGAAGGTTCCTGCCAAAAATACAATATGAGTGTGTAGAACTACAATCTTTTGCAAGCCTACCATTGTTTTTAAATGAAAGTTTCAAGTGTAACAACAAATCGCTGTATGAACCAAAATTCATTGAAAACATAATATAACAATTTAAGGACATCATGTATGAAGTGATCCCAGGATTCCTCAAAGAAAACTGCATCTATGATGTGGTAAGAGAAACCGATGGCATGGAAAAAAGAGAAAAGGTTAACAAAATGAGAAAATTAAATTAAGTATACCAAAAAAATGGACGGGAATTATTGAAAAAGAATGCATGGTAAAAAGAAAAGAATGTATGCCAGAAATATACGTGCTGGATAATGAAAAGAAATGTAACATGGTGAGTATAAGTGTGAGGAAAGTGTATGGCTGGTTAATTGTTGATGTAATAAAAGAACCAGCAGCAGAGAGAGCGTGGAGAAGAGTGTTTGAAAACATGGATGTAAAGAAAATATGGTCCAATGGTAATATAAAATATAATAGAATAGAATGTGAGAATAATGATTTCCTAATAAAACACAACAGAATATACACAAACATGGTACTAAATCAAATAAACAATGATGTAAATGCAATGTGTGTGTCGGTAGTAGTGGTCATGAGAGCTTTTTACATTACTTTTTGGATTGTAATGATCTAGTTGATTTCTTTGGTTTTTTAAAGAAATTGTTAAAAGAAAACTGGTGTGTGAAGTTAGATTTGGAGGAAGGGTGGAGAAAATTATTTTTGTTTGGTGTATTTGAAAAAAGTAAAACGGTGAATTTTTGTTTAATCAATTGTGTTTTAATTCATGCCAGACTAGCCGTTGTATACAGAAGAAACTATGCGCATTTTGAAGGATGGAAAGTAAATGTAAAGTGTTTGTTCAAATCGTTAATGAAAAGAGATGTAGAGTTAATTTGTAAACATGGAAGTAAAGAAATAAGAGTTTTTTGTTAGTGGGAATAAGTTGATTTATGAAGGGGAGAGGAGAGAAATCGTATTTAATTGGTAAAAAGCCAATTTAATTTGTTTGGGGCTTTGGCTAATGTAAATAATGTAAATAAAGTAATAGAATGTGGATTTTAAGGAAATGTAAATGTGTAAATAGTATGTTGTGTTGTTATGAAAGTGTACAAAAAAGATACAACAGAAATGTAAATTTGTGAATTGGAAAAATTAAAAAAAAAAAAGAAAGAAAAGAAAACACCCGATCTTGTCTGATCTCGGAAGCTAAGCAGGGTCGGGCCTGGTTAGTACTTGGATGGGAGACCGCCTGGGAATACCAGGTGCAGTAAGCTTTTACTTATGTACTTACATATTTATTTATTTATTTATTTGCGTTGTCACACTAGGAGGCGATCTCTCACACGATTTAAGCTGGAATACCAGAACTGTGCAAAGAAAACATCAACGTGTCTTAGATATCCAGCCACAGTTCAAAGCTAATGGCGTCAGCACGCTTCGGTTTCTGTCAAAAGCGTTTTTCGTTTTTGTTGTTTCAGAATGAGAGAGAAGGGGGGTATTTCAGAAAACAGGCTTACCGAGTCGAGTCTGCTCTGTAACTGCGCCGAGTCAATACCAGGAAGAACTGTATTCACTTCAGTCCATGTTCCTGATTCGCGAGGGCTGCCGGGTTTTCCTCGGTACACTTATCCGGCTAACCAGCGTCCTGATACGGGGCCCAGGAGTTTGCTTAACTGTGCATTTTTGCGTTCCCCATGCGTTCATTTGGGAATTACGTGTGTGCATACTCGATGAAAAAGAAGTAAGAACTAATGTTAATGGCCTCTCACCAGGGAATGCTGCGTTGGGGGATTCCGTTTACCACTCGCTCTGTCCTGCGTGGATGCTTCTGAGAATGTGTAGGGTACTGCGAGGCACAGCGGGAAATATATATTTTTTTAATGTTGCATTTTTAGGTAATAGTATCAATATTAAGGAGCGCCAGTATTCTGGCACAGGTAGTGAGATCGGACAGTTCGCTCGCTGTCATTGTGCGCCTTGGAGAGCTGCGCAGCTGGAACCGTGTGCTACCCACATATGTGAAAGGCACAGCGTGGCGCAGGGACAGATTCCGAGAGGTGCACAACTCATACTTACCTGGCGGGGGAGATACCATTTTGGTCTTTCTTGCTGAGCGATAATATCGAGCTTGTTTTTTGCTTAGTGCAACAAGCGTGTATTGTTTCAATTTAACTATTTGTGTTGGATTTTCTGTTTTTTATTAGGTGTTGTCGCTGATGAGGACAGGAGTGGAGCGACGTTTCTTCCTGCAGGTACGACCCTTCGGGGCATGCTTTGTTTGTCTCTTTTGTTTAAAATTGTTTTTTCGATTTTAATTGTTTTTTTTCCCTTTGCGGTAGTACTGTTGTGTGTTTCAGTTCGAAATGGCGGCAGCGAGAGTCGGCGCCCGTCAGCACTGCTGTGTCCGCTTTAACTTGCGCGAGAAAGACGTTCGTGTGTTAGAGTGCTCATGGCTGGATTTCTCACGCAAGTTTGTTAAAGGCACTTTGGGTTTTAGTCCTTCGGACATTAATTGTTTGATTGGTTTGCCTCACGGAAAAGGATTTGACCTGAGTTTTAAGACTCAAACACTGCTCAGAAGGTTTTGGGAGAAGTTTGAAATGGTAAAAGATCAGTTGGAAATGTTTGCGGTGGAGCGTCTAACCGATGATTCAGTTAAGGTGGTTTTTGTCAGAATGTTTAATGAAATGGTTAATTAGGGTGATAGAACCACCTGGCTAGGCCGATTTTGTTCTGTCCGGGCCCCGCCCGAAAGAGTATTGGACACTGAGGGGATTTGGAATGGGAGTTGGCGGGTGCCAATTAAACTGTTGTTGGACCCAAAAGGCTATGGAGGATTTAAACATCTGCCCTCAATGATCGTACTAGGCGAAAATAGAGGGCTCATTAACTATCAGGGCCAACCTAAATTGTGTCGAAGGTGTGGCGCATTTGGTCATTAAGCAGAGGGGTGCAAGGTGCTGGTGTGCACAAAATGTAGGGAGGTAGGGCACCTGTCAGCACAGTGTCCTACCGGTGTGAAATGTAACTTGTGTGGGTCTGCCGCTCACCTGTTTAGAGATTGCCCAGACTCTTTTGCAAATAGGGCGCGGCAGGTTAGAGCGGGAAACCGGGCTAGTGGGGAAGAGGAAGCCCAGAGACCAGCAGGGGGGGCTGGTGGGAGAAAGGAAGGTGGGACAGAGGAGCCAAACAGTGAGGCCCAGAGACCAGCAGGGGGCTGGTGGGAGAAAGGAAGGTGGGACAGAGGAAACAAAAGGTGATGGTAGAAAGGAAGGTGGACAGGAAGAAGAAAAGGAAAGAGGGGAGAAGGGAAAGTTTGGGGAAGGTGAGAAAGTAGGTGATGAGACTCAAAGGGGTGAGGACGAAAAGGTAAGTAAGGAGAAGAGGGGGGCTGATGTAGGGATTGGGAGTGAGGGGAAAGGTAGTGGTGAGGATAAGGGTGTAGGTGAGGGTGTAGATATGGAGAAGGGGGAGGGGGAAGGTAAGGAGTTAGAGGTAGGTGCAGAAAGTCTGCAGCCGGGGCAGGTTGAGGAAGTGGAACAGGTAGACTCTGTGGAGGTGGAAATGGAGGTAGAGCCGCAGGGAAAAGAAGGACAGACAGGGGAGTCTGACTCGGAGGCTGCCTCTATGGAGACAGTGGAGTCAGAAGGGAAAAAAAGAGGTAGAGGTGGGACCTTTAAAGAGGGGTTTAGATGAGGATGGAGATTTGGAGGGAGCTATAGGAGGACGAAAATGGAAGATAGGAAGGAAAAAGCAATGGGATTGGTTGGAATTCCTATCGGACAGTGAGGAGGTAGGGAATTCTCCAGTTTATTGGGAAAGGTCACAAAATCAGACTCCATATGTTTCTGAACTGTTTGCTACAGATGAAAATGCACAGGTGGGTGATTTAGGAGGGGGCAGTTCATTAGAGAAGTGATGGAGAAGGATTTAAAAGTTTGTTTCATATATAAGGTGGTGGTTTTTGTAGAATTGGTGTTTCTTTTTTATCACTTTAAAATGAGTTGCCAGCACATACCCCTCACGGTGACGATAAATGTTCGTAGTGTGAGGACAGTAATGAGGGAAAGGTCTGTTCTGTTAGCTCTGGAAGGGGTGCAGGCAGATATAATTTGCCTACAAGAATGCGGGTTGCCATATCGCTCTTCCTACGGGGAGTGGGAAAGCATGTGGCAGCTAGGGCCATCTCTTTGGAGCGGGTCGAACGCAAACTGGTCGGATGGTGTGGCAGTGCTGGTGAAGAACAAGGGGGTGCAGGTGTTGGGGAGCACTGTGGTGGTGAGTGGTTGACTCTTGGTTTTATCACTGTCTTTTAATGGAATGAATTAAAATTTAAATATTTTAATATTTTTTAAATATTTTTTCTCCAAACAAACAGGAGAGATGGGAGTTGTTGCAGGAGCTCCCACCGCATCTCATTGGGCGGGCCCCGGTGTTACTGGTTGGGGATTTTAATTGTGTTTTAAATAGGCTTGGGCGGAAGGGGGAGGGAGAGGGCTCTAGGATGGAAAAGACAACATTTTATCTTCAAAGACTTTTAATGGATTTTAAATTGAGAGATATTTATTCTTCTTTATGTCCAGGGCGAGAGGGATTTACTTGGCAAACAAATGATGGATCCCGAGCATCGAGGATTGATTTCATCTTTGCTAGGGGTTTTGCTGGTCAATCGGCATCTCTGAATCCAGTATTTTATTCTGACCACTCCCTGCTGAACTGCTCCTTGACTGTGGAGTCAGGAGTAGCGGTAGGCAGAGGAGTATGGAAGCTGAACTGCCGCTTGTTGGAGGACCCGGCAGTAGTGATGGCGTTTAATGAAAAATATAAGGAATGGCAATCCCTCCAGGAGTTGTACAGTACGTGTGCAGAGTGGTGGGAGGATACAAAGGGGAGAATAAAGGAATTTTTTATTAAGAAAGGTAAGGAAAAAAAGAAGAAGGAGAGAAGAGTGTGGGTGGGGCTCCAGAGGAGATTAAATAGGTATTGGGATCTGGTAAACATGGGATTTGATTTTAAAGAAGAACTGGAGCAAGTAAAAAATGAGATGGCTGTTTTAACGGAAAATAAGTGCAAAAATGTAATTTTTAGGTGTAAGGAGAAGGAAATTGATGAGGGAGAGAAATGTACAAGATACTTAAAAAAAAAATATGTCAAGGGGAATTTTAATGAAAGGTTTGAAGGTGGAAGATGGGGTCGTAAAAAATGGAAAAAAGGTATGCTAGAGGCGGTGGAGGAATTTTATGGAAAACTGTTTGGGGAAAAGGAGGTGGTGGAAGAAAGGGTGGAGGAGGTGCTGGACAATATAGAGAGGGTGGTGGAAGAGGGGTTGGTTTTAGATGCACCTATTGAGTTTTTAGAGTTGACAGAAAGTCTCAAATCTTTTAAAACTGGGAAGGTACCGGGGCTTGACGGGATTCCAGTTGAATTTTACAGGTCTTTTTGGGGATTAGTGGGGCCAGATATTTTAGCTGTTTTTAGAGAGTTTTATAGTTTTAAAAAGTTGCCTGTGAGTTTTAGAGAGGGGGTGGTTACCTTGATTTGTAAAAAAGGGGAGGGGGAGGACTTAAACTGGCGACCGATAACTCTTTTAAATTGTGACTTTAAGATGTATAGTAAAATTTTAACTTTAAGGATGAAGTGGGTTTTAGAACAAGTGATAGACCTGGATCAAACCTGTGCTGTGCCAGGAAGGAGGATCACGGACAGCTTGGTACTGGTGAGAGACGCCATCTGTTACGCGAGAGACAGAAATATTAGGCTTGCAGTGTTAAATTTAGATTTTGAAAAGGCTTATGATAGGGTCTCGCATCAGTACATGTTTCGTGTACTGCAAAAGATGGGGTTTTCAGGTGGGTTTTTAGCACGGGTGGGGCTCCTATACACAGAGGTAAGGAGCAGAATTTTGGTAAATGGGATTTTATCAGAAGCAGTGTCAGTAAACTGCGGTGTCCGTCAGGGGTGTCCGTTATCCCCACTCCTGTTTGTTTGTTGTATGGAGCCACTGGCGCAGGTGTTGAGAAGGGACACCTGGATTAGGGGGCTACAAATACCGGGTAGTGGGGGGAGGGAGGCCAGGTGCATTCTCTACATGGATGATGTCACGGTTTTATGTTCGGACAGAGTGTCGGTCGCCGGGGTTTTAGACAGAACAGAATGGTTTGGTCAAGCCTCGGGTGCAAAGTTAAACAGTGAAAAAATGGTTTTAAAAGTTTTTGGGAACTGGAGTGAGGTGGACAGACAAGAGCTCCCTTTAAAATTGGATTTTAATGAAATGCGGGTTTTGGGGGTTAAATTCGATGCAGAAGGTTTGGGCGGCGGGAACTGGGAGGACATTTTTAAGAAAATACAAAGAAAGGTAACTTTTTGGAGGTTGAGGCAACTCACCTTGGAAGGGAAAGTCTTGATTTTAAAGTCTGTGATTTTACCAATGTTGTTGTTTGTGGGTGCTGTCTTTTGTCTGTCCCGTGTTGTGTTGGTTAGACTTGATTGTTTGATTTTACATTTTGTGTGGGGTGGGGGATGGGAACGGCTAAAGAGGGAGTGGGGGAAGAGAGTGCCGGAGAAGGGGGGAAAAGGGGTCCCGGATTTTTACAAAATTTTAATGTGTAAATTTGTGGCGTTACATGTCTCGTTGGCTGTGTCTGGTTTTAATAAAGCTTCATGTTTTGTTCGATTTTTTATGGGGGGCTATTTAAGGAGGTTGGGTATTTTAAAAGTAAATTTAACTGTACGTGTAGCCTTTGTGATGCCAGGTTTTTATCGCCTCGTGCAAACGTTTTTAATGAAATGTGAATTGGAAGAGGAGGGGGTTGATGCACTGACATCTTTTAGAAGTCTTCTCTCCTTTGTGCAGGGCAGGGAGCCTACGTGTCCAGTGAGAGGGCTGGCACTAGGCCAAGCAGGAAAGATTTGGAAGGAGGTGGCCCACCCGGACCTGCTGAACCACCATCGGGAACTGGCCTGGCAGGTGGCGCAGGGGGTCCTCCCTGTACGAGCAGTAATGCACAGTAGAGGGATGTCCAGAATTGCAGTGTGCCCTAGAGATGGCTGTGGCTATGAAGAGCCAGTGTGGCACCTCCTGTGGGGCTGTGAGGCGGCCCAGGCCCTCTGGAAGGAGGTGTGCCCTCTGCTCCAGCACCTGCACCTGCACTTAGGGATAACGCTAGACTGCCAGCTGGTCTTATATGGGACAAAAGGAAAAATAAAAGCAAATGCGTGGACTCAAGCATGGCAGGTGGTGAACTGCACAAAAGAGGCCCTGTGGAAGGCAAGGTGCCTGCTGGTGCTGGAGGACAAAGTATTGAAGAAGGAACAAATGAAGAGGGTGGCCTGGGCCGCAGTAAAAGACTACATGTTCCGAGACAGTCGACGGAAGGGACAGGAGGTGGCCAGGTCCAGGACTCCCATTATGATGGGACAGCAGGTAAGGAGTGAAGGCAGTTGTTTAAGGACACGTCCTGCCCTGCACAAAAGCATAGTGTCTAATTTTATTGGGATTGGTTTTAAAATGTATGTAAAATATATTTATTGGAATGGGATGGAGTTTTGGAAGATTTTGTAGTGTATTGTGCATGGAAAATGGTTTGTGTTTTTAAGATATAATGTTTTATTTGGAATTTGTAGAAATTATGAGTACATTTAGATTGTCATCAATTTTAAATCAAATTCTTGGAAAAAAAATTTAACATGCTTGGTATTTTATTTTTATAAATATTATAATGTTTGTAAAGTTTTAAATGTGTTGAAATGTGTACAGTGTTTGTAAGGCTTGAAATGCTTGGAAAACAAAATGTGTTGATATAATAAAAAAATTTAAAAGTGTTAAAAAAAAAGTTAAAGTGGTTCACCCAGGGCGAGGCTCGGCCATTGCACTTCGGTCATGCTGACCCCTACGAATTCCCCAAATGTGGGAATCTCGACCGCATAATTTCTGCTAGTGGGGGACTGCGTTCGCGCTCTCCCCTGATGTTGCTGTGAGAAAGTAGAATGTACTCGATGGCGCCGCGGCGTCTATAGACCGTGAAGCGGGTGTAAATGTAAGAAAAGTGCGTAAAATCCACGGAAACAACTTTGCTGCGGGTCAGTCGCATTGCAACGGCATATGGCAAGTCCTTTTAAAATTTAATGGATTGCCCGCACTTTTAAATTGCAAGTAAGTGTAACTCATTTAACCAGGGTGACGCGACTTCGTCAGGGTTTGCAATGCTGCGGCCGTTGCGAGAAACGAGCTGTTAACTTCCCTGTCTAAAACAACACGACGACTGTTTCGCCCCATCTCTTTCCACTCCGTAGCATTTTCTTACTTTTTTCAGAGGGGACGGCTACTGCCATTTGTAAAGCCATAAGTGATCGCACAAGGTTTGCAAAACATTACATTTGCATACATTTTCCCAATATTTTATCAGGTAAGCCCTTTTACCCAAAGCGACGTGCAATAAGGGTATGCCGAAGGACGTTGCAAGAACTACCGAACGTACGTCCGACAAGGTTAAATTCTCAAAGAATCAGCTGCCCCCGAGCCATTACCATAGCCAGTTCAATCTGTAAGCAGAAGCCCGATGTACATTGCGAAGCCTGGCATCGCAGTCACGTCAGGCACAGCGGATTTAACTAGGAATAAATCAAATTCAGATATATGAAAATACCATTTTCACTAGCCAAAACGGAATTACAGACGTCATAAATAGCTGATCATTCGGTATGTGCGACGATTCGAATGGCCATACTTGTGATTTTCAGACGTCTTGGTTCATCCTTCTTACTCGTCAGTTTCAAATTACAGTTATCTTGAATTGTCATTCTGACTAGTAACATTGTAATTTCGACCAATTCAAATGCGTTTGTCGATAACTGAAATGCAATTATGGATATTGGAGCGAGGCTATTGAATGTTACGAGGGCTTGCCATGACGGCAACTATTTAAACGGCTTTGGCTGCGACTTTCTTCGCTTACGGCCACACCACCGTGAAAACGCCAATTGGTTTGCTCCAAGCAGGAAGAGTGGGATCTGCACTAC